>NC_091192.1:21181437-21218937 GCF_040958095.1 Procambarus clarkii | reverse complement strand
GGATAGCTTCCTTAGCGGCATCATCCGCATGATCATTTGAAGAGACGCCAACATGGTTGGGAACCCAACAAAACTCAACTGCCTTAAATCTACTGGAGATAAGAAACAGCCAATGTTGAATCTCTACAACCACTGGATGAACAGGATTACAGGACTCCAGAGCCATGAAGGCACTATGAGGGTCAACAACAACCACAGAGGAGGATTGACAGCGAGAAAGCAGGAGACGAAGAGCATAGAGAATAGCATAAAGTTCTGCTATGAAGATGCTAGTCTCTGAAGGCAGGCGACACATATAGGTGTACATGTACGTAGTACGTGGGTATATGTACTACGTATGTATGTGGACGTAGTGTAGATGGTACATAATGAAGTTATTCACTACATACAATCCACGGCCGATTGAAACCCGCACATAGTATTGATCGTGTGTAGTGTGCTCCTTGTCCTCATATCCCAGCTCCTTGTCCTCACATCCCAGCTCCTTGTCCTCATATCCCAGCTCCTTGTCCTCATATCCCAGCTCCTTGTCCTCACATCCCAGCTCCTTGTCCTCATATCTCAGCTCCTTGTCCTCATATCCCAGCTCCTTGTCCCCATATCCCAGCTCCTTGTCCTCATATCCCAGCTCCTTGTCCTCATATCCCAGCTCCTTGTCCTCATATCCCAGCTCCTTGTCCTCATATCCCAGCTCCTTGTCCTCATATCCCAGCTCCTTGTCCTCATATCCCAGCTCCTTGTCCTCATATCCCAGCTCCTTGTCCTCATATCCCAGCTCCTTGTCCTCATATCCCAGCTCCTTGTCCTCATATCCCAGCTCCTTGTCCTCATATCTCAGCTCCTTGTCCTCATATCCCAGCTCCTTGTCCCCATATCCCAGCTCCTTGTCCTCATATCCCAGCTCCTTGTCCTCATATCCCAGCTCCTTGTCCTCATATCCCAGCTCCTTGTCCTCATATCCCAGCTCCTTGTCCTCATATCCCAGCTCCTTGTCCTCATATCCCAGCTCCTTGTCCTCATATCCCAGCTCCTTGTCCTCATATCCCAGCTCCTTGTCCTCATATCCCAGCTCCTTGTCCTCATATCGCAGCTCCTTGTCCTCATATCCCAGCTCCTTGTCCTCATATTCCAGCTCCTTGTCCTCATATCCCAGCTCCTTGTCCTCATATCCCAGCTCCTTGTCCTCATATCCCAGCTCCTTGTCCTCATATCCCAGCTCCTTGTCCTCATATCCCAGCTCCTTGTCCTCATATCCCAGCTCCTTGTCCTCATATCCCAGCTCCTTGTCCTCATATCCCAGCTCCTTGTCCTCATATCGCAGCTCCTTGTCCTCATATCCCAGCTCCTTGTCCTCATATCCCAGCTCCTTGTCCTCATATCCCAGCTCCTTGTCCCCATATCCCAGCTCCTTGTCCTCATATCCCAGCTCCTTGTCCTCATATCCCAGCTCCTTGTCCTCATATCCCAGCTCCTTGTCCTCATATCCCAGCTCCTTGTCCTCATATCCCAGCTCCTTGTCCTCATATCCCAGCTCCTTGTCCTCATATCGCAGCTCCTTGTCCTCATATCCCAGCTCCTTGTCCTCATATCCCAGCTCCTTGTCCCCATATCCCAGCTCCTTGTCCTCATATCCCAGCTCCTTGTCCCCATATCCCAGCTCCTTGTCCTCATATCCCAGCTCCTTGTCCTCATATCCCAGCTCCTTGTCCTCATATCCCAGCTCCTTGTTCTCATATCCCAGCTCCTTGTCCTCATATCCCAGCTCCTTGTCCTCATATCCCAGCTCCTTGTCCTCATATCCCAGCTCCTTGTCCCCATATCCCAGCTCCTTGTCCTCATATCCCAGCTCCTTGTCCTCATATCCCAGCTCCTTGTCCTCATATCCCAGCTCCTTGTCCTCATATCCCAGCTCCTTGTCCTCATATCCCAGTTCCTTGTCCTCATATCCCAGCTCCTTGTCCTCATATACCTTCCGAGTGCTATATAGTCGTACTGGCTTAGTGCTTTCTCCTCACTATCTTTAAAGCCCTTATTCGTTTGTCTTCCATGTTAAATAATTTTTCATTATCCTAAAAATTTTTGCTCAACTGGAGTTCAAGTGTAATTAAAAATAGCCTTCCGAGGCGCCATCCATTCTCACAAGCAACTCAAAGTGTCTGTTGTTTTCTCTATTGAACAGATTACATTCTCCCAACATATTTTAATTATTTAGGAAAGTGACTACGATAAGATAAATGATTCAAATCAATTTTTTAGACGGTACTTAAGTTTACGTTTAGACAGGGAGCTTATTTTTTTTTTTATCTCACTGTCTAAAGACTGACATTTTCTGTACAGCCATATGTTGAGACAATATTATGATTTTTACGCTAAATCACCTCACAGTCTTTATTTCTGTTTGACGTCTAGCCATTCGGCATGTAGGAATTCCATGTGTACGTTGGTGAGAAATAGCAGCAGTCATAATCAGTTTAAAATCCAGAAATCCAACTTTAAGATCGAAATCTCGATGATGCTTCTACACTATTACTGGCAAGATATCATGGTCACATGTTACTGGCAAGATATCATGGTCACATGTTACTGGCAAGATATCATGGTCACATGTTACTGGCAAGATATCATGGTCATGTGCTACTGTACTCTCAGGTTATATTATATTATCCTTCGAGCATATTTCTTGATGTATACAAGTTTTTTTGCTGTATATAATTCACACCAACTCCTGCTTCAGAACTTGGCACATACACAGATGAACTTTATAATACTCTCTCAAAATTGTTGACATGTTACATACGTGATACTCTTAACCCTATGACAAATGGAAATTGAATCAGCCAGAGACATCAAACACTAACTTAATCAGTTATAGGCCTCAAATGCAAATTAATCTGGCCATAGACATCAAGTATAAACATTGTCAGTCATACAAACTCGCCCACTAACGCTGGGAATTTTGACATTTTTCCTTATATTTCATATCTATTGTAGAAAGATATGAAATATAAGGAAAATATTGACGTTTCTTGCCGTGCTGGACCCTTGTCAGTGAGACCCCCGAGCATCATTTCTCTCAGGTGGACACATTAGGGAAGATCTTGTGATGCTGGGAAACCATTAACCATTCTCCACATGGGATGGGACGGGGGAGGGGGAGGGAAGGAAGGAAGGAATGGTGCCCAACCACTTGGGCTGGATGGTCTCGCTTCCTGCTGGTCGGGGTTCAATCCCCGACCGTCCAAGTGGCTGGGACACCATTCCTTCATCCCCGTCCCATCCCAAATCCTTATCCTGATCCCTTCCAAGTGCTATATAGTCGTAATGGCTTGGCGCTTCTCCCTGATAGTTCCCTTCTCCACAAAAACACACCATCTCCACTTTAATCACTTATAACAATAAGTGTCACTAGCGGAAGTGTAATGTGTTAGTCTTAAGGTTTTCACACATTCCAGTTCGGTCCAAAGCTCATTGAGAACCTGTATATAAGCATCATAAAGGTTTATGGAGGGAAATAAGAGTTTAGTAATACCTGCAGCTTTTCATTTTAACCTTAAAATACTCTCCTCTCTACTCTAATGTTCATAACTCAAATAAAGATTTGGAATTTTCTATTTTAAATTAATATTCTTGAATCTTGAATTCCCTTCCTAGGAACTTCTAGCAGAATTTCGTAAAAACCATCTTTGATTTCCTTGTCAAGTCTCTTCTTCAATTTCAATGTCGCTTCTCCTCTTCACTTTCCTTCTCGACTCTTCCTTATAGTTATGAACGTCGACAGTTGGTCGATCAGAACGACGATGAGTTGTGTCAGGACCGTTTGTAGATGGCGCTTTGTCACGTCGGGTCGTGCGCTCTCTTGCGGGGAGGAGAATAACTCTTTAGCTGTGTGCTTACACAGGAACGATACCTGTATATGCGTGTGTGCTTGTGTATAGTGTGTGAGTGTGTATATGTAAAGTGTGTGTGTGTGTGTGTGTGTGTGTTTACTAGTTGTGTTTTTGCGGGGGTTGAGCTTTGCTCTTTCGGCCCACCTCTCAACTGTCAATCAACTGTTTACTAACTACTTTTTTTTAGTAAACAGTTGATTGACAGTTGAGAGGCGGGCCGAAAGAGCAAAGCTCAACCCCCGCAAAAACACAACTAGTAAACACACACACACACACACACACACACACTGTGTGTGTGTGTGTGTGTGTGTGTGTGTGTGTGTGTGTGTGTGTGTGTGTGCAGCTACACACTCAGACAACAGACCCTAATTAACACCCCCAACACCAGCCCCCCCCCCCACACACACACCACAAAGCACGCAGTTAACCAACGCTACAAAACATCACCCTTGGCTCACGTCACAGCAGCCAACCAGGAAATAACACCTCAACATGTTATGACATTCGTGGCGTACAATCAATAACTCGTTACGTTAAAGCTCGGTCCCCAGCCAATCCCACACGAAAAGCATCAAACTATCACGCATAACGCACGCTTACACGCCACAAATATCGTAGTTACACCTAAAACGTTACATCAATTTCGCGAGATTATCATTAATGGAATTGGTGTTAACATGACGTTTTCTATACAACGCGATTGGCCATGTTTTGATGTATTTCATCACTTGAATTACGATATCGTCAGAGAATCGTTTAAAAACAAGTACCTTAATTGATCGTCTTTCAAAACTTTCTCTTCTTGAGTGATCTCTGTGATAAAAGCAATTCAAATAACTTATTTAGGAGTTCCTTTCTATTCGTCTCTTCGACTCAACCAACATTTCCAGCCTTGTCTTGAGAGAGGACACAAGTGTATCCTGCTTCACTCTGAAAATACAATCAAGAGGTTCTTTACGTCCTGGACAATGTTCCGGACTAAAGTATACTTGCTAGTTGGTCAGTAAGGTGTTGTGGTGGTCTTAATAACCCTCCAGAGGTTGTTAGGCTTCAAACTAACACCTAATTAATAGTCTTGTATTCTAACTCCATTTTGAGCCTTCTAGTCTTGCGTATTATCCTAACCTTTGAACAATTGTCACTGCTATGGCAGTCCATAAACATATGAAGGCATTTAACACAAGCATGTGATAAATTAGTATGGAACTGAAGCTTCCATTATCTGACAATTCTTTCTCTCTCTCTCTCTCTCTCTCTCTCTCTCTCTCTCTCTCTCTCTCTCTCTCTCTCTCTCTCTCTCTCTCTCTCTCTCTCTCTCTCTCTCTCTCTCACTCTTCCTCTTTCTCTCTCTCTCTCTCTCTCTCTCTCTCTCTCTCTCTCTCTCTCTCTCTCTCTCTCTCTCTCTCTCTCTCTCTCTCTCTCTCTCACTCTTCCTCTCTCTCTCTCTCTCTCTCTCTCTCTCTCTCTCTCTCTCTCTCTCTCTCTCTCTCTCTCTCTCTCTCTCTCTCTCTCTCTCTCTCTCTCCCTCCCTCGTAAGGCTGGCTGTATGATATCCAGTTTTTGTTTCATGTGAGATAAATGTTATAAGAAACAGAGAGAGAGAGGGATAACTCATGCACATGGTGGTACTGGGCACAGAGAGAGAGGGCCATCGATCACTGGAAGATGCTGGCTCGATCACTACCGCACGTCTGAGATTGACAGGCCAATACATCACAGGTTTCAGTGGCAAGGAGTTGCATCTGTTTTGTATGGATGAGATAACTCGCTCCATTTATCATGTTCTATTCAGGTATTGGGCTACAGCTATCATGTACTGTGGAAGTGGATAATTATACGTAGTTTGTACTTTGGAGGTGACCGGAGGTTAGTATCCATATTGTACATGTATTCCGGAGTGTGGTATTCATATCAAACTTATACATGACATATGTGACGAGGTTCATATGCAACATGTATTGAAGATTAGCAATTCCATCAATCTCATGCATTGATGAATATCGACTCCATCACTCTCATACATTAATGAACATTAATGAACATCAACTCCATCACTCTCATATATGGAAGATTGGCCACTCCATCACTCTCATACACGGAAGATTGGCCACTCCATCAATCTCATACATTGATGAATATCAACTCCATCACTCTCATACACGGAAGATTGGCCACTCCATCAATCTCATACATTAATGAACATTAATGAACATCAACTCCATCACTCTCATACATCAATAAACTATAAGACCATCTAACTCATGCGATAGCAAAGTGGAGAATTAAGACTATCATTGTGGCGTCTCAAAACTAGTAATTATCAAACTTAAGTGCTTATTTAACATACATAACTACAAACTACATTGTAAAATGTAATTATTTTGGTTATAACTTTAGCTGTTTATCATATTGAAACACAATCAATATGTGTATATATATCAGGGAGAAAAACGTGTGAGTTGATATGATATATTGACCCAACCATCGATAGCCAAGAGTCTCTCTTGCCTTGGAACCGCACGCTATCCTGTTACATTGTAATACAGTGTGTGTACAGAGTTATACATAGTAATACAGTGTGTGTACAGAGTTATACATAGTATACAGTGTGTGTACAGAGTTATACATAGTAATACAGTGTGTGTACAGAGTTATACATTGTGTTACAGTGTGTGTACAGAATTATACATCGTAATACACTGTGTGTACAGAGTTATACATTGTAATACAGTGTGTGTGTATAGAGTTCAGTAGATCCCTTACCCAAACGTTTAAGGTCCAGTTAGAGTCCATATTATTCAATCATAACTAGTCAGTGCTTCATATTATTAAATTAGAACCAGTTAATGCTCTATATCATTAAGTTAGAACCAGTCAATGCTCTGTACCATTAGATTAGAACCAGTCAGTGCTCTACACCATTAAATTAGAACCAGTTAATACACTATACCAAAATATGAAGCTAAATATAATGAAAAGCTGCTAATGATTGAGTTAATAACAACCTGGCACTGAAGGTCTATTTTTAACGATATATATAAAACTCGTAGAAGAAAATAGAGCAATGAAAAAGCTTTTCCCATCTCACTTTACAACAATCGAAATCACGACCCTCTTTTAAAAAATGAGTATGTGTCCTTACTTTCTTAAATTAAATATCTCCACAGATATATCAAGCATCTTAAATCACCCTGCGAGAGGGGGAGTAAGCAGCATCAATCTCGAAGAGATATGGCAAGACATCACATCAATATCATTCAGAAATATTTGACGCTATCATTATAAACGGCGGTCATATAGTGCCAGGGAGCGGGTTTATTTAAGGAAGATCTGATCCAAATGCCTCTGCCTGCATGGCTCTTGCATACATTCGTTTCTTGGAGGGTAATGCATAAGCCCCATTAGTCATGCATCGTATGGCATCCGGTAAGATGATATGTGTCGGGTCTGAGGCGGGTCCCTGGAGCTTTGATATCGTCTTGAGATCTTGTCAAGATCACTTGTCAAGTGTGTGTACAGAGAGGAAGCTTCGTATTTGCACGTGTCCACTAATGGGATCCAATATGACATAGGTTTTCACCAGACCAACCTCAATCAGACTTACCAAGCCTGACCTAACCAGACTTACCTAACCTAACTAGACTTACCCAACCTAACCCTATCACCTTACCTAACCACACACTACCTAGCCAAACCTAGCCTAATTCAACACACTAAAGAGGACACTACCAAAGCGAACAATGAGCTATCACGTACTAGGTTTAAAATCATTTTTCCCCAATTAATAAATCTATATAATGTTAGTAAGAGTCTGTCTCGTGCGCCAACCGAATGCTCCCTTCTCGTGCTCCCGCGAACCTGCAGGAGATCAGGTGATGTCTGCCAGTAGACTGCGAGCAGCCGCGTCTAACAGCCTGGTTGATCAGTCCAGCAACCTGATCAGGCCTGGTCGACGACCGGGCCGCGGGTACGCTGAGCCCCGGAAGCACCTCAAGGTAACCTCAAGGTAAGGTAAGGTAGACTGAGGCAGCTTCAGTACTGTCAAGATGGAGCCAGTTGGTTAAACACCATAAGGACTTGCCAGTAACTGTTTGGGTGACCGTGAGAGTGGCCTTAATTACGGTCTTTACTAGCGAGACCTCGCTAAGTCTAACAGGCTTCTTAACCCCGATAATTCGAAGGCAAAGTAATATATTTGTTAATCCGAAAGTTTGAACTTCATTATTCAATATAAAAATAATTAGTAATATAATAGTATTTATATTTTCGTTAAAATATTGTTATAATAATGCAAACAATTAATGATATAATTAATCTATAGTGTGTATATGTTCCATGGTTGCTCTAGTGAGTATATGTTCCAGGGTTCCTCTAGTGTGTATATGTTCCAAGGTTGCTCTAGTGAGTATATGTTCCAGGGTTCCTCTAGTGTGTATATGTTCCAGGGTTGCTCTAGTGAGTATATGTTCCAGGGTTCCTCTAGTGAGTATATGTTCCAGGGTTGCTCTAGTGAGTATATGTTCCAGGGTTCCTCTAGTGTGTATATGTTCCAAGGTTGCTCTAGTGAGTATATGTTCCAGGGTTCCTCTAGTGTGTATATATGTTCCAGGGTTGCTCTAGTGTGTATATGTTCCAGGGTTGCTCTAGTGTGTATATGTTCCAGGGTTGCTCTAGTGTGTATATGTTCCAGGGTTGCTCTAGTGAGTATATGTTCCAGGGTTCCTCTAGTGTGTATATGTTCCAGGTTTGCTCTAGTGTGTATATGTTCCAGGGTTGCTCTAGTGAGTATATGTTCCAAGGTTGCTCTAGTGTGTATATGTTCCAGGGTTGCTCTAGTGAGTATATGTTCCAGGGTTGCTCTAGTGTGTATATGTTCCAGGGTTCCTCTAGTGTGTATATGTTCCAAGGTTGCTCTAGTGTGAATATGTTCCAGGGTTGCTCTAGTGTGTATATGTTCCAGGGTTGCTCTAGTGTGTATATGTTCCAGGGTTGCTCTAGTGTGTATATGTTCCAGGGTTGCTCTAGTGTGTATATGTTCCAGGGTTGCTCTAGTGAGTATATGTTCCAGGGTTCCTCTAGTGTGTATATGTTCCAGGTTTGCTCTAGTGTGTATATGTTCCAGGGTTGCTCTAGTGAGTATATGTTCCAAGGTTGCTCTAGTGTGTATATGTTCCAGGGTTGCTCTAGTGAGTATATGTTCCAGGGTTCCTCTAGTGTGTATATGTTCCAGGTTTGCTCTAGTGTGTATATGTTCCAGGGTTGCTCTAGTGTGTATATGTTCCAGGGTTGTTCTAGTGTGTATATGTTCCAGGGTTCCTCTAGTGTGTATATGTTCCAGGTTTGCTCTAGTGTGTATATGTTCCAGGGTTGCTCTAGTGAGTATATGTTCCAAGGTTGCTCTAGTGTGTATATGTTCCAGGGTTGCTCTAGTGAGTATATGTTCCAGGGTTGCTCTAGTGAGTATATGTTCCAAGGTTGCTCTAGTGAGTATATGTTCCAGGGTTGCTCTAGTGAGTATATGTTCCAAGGTTGCTCTAGTGAGTATATGTTCCAAGGTTGCTCTAGTGAGTATATGTTCCAGGGTTGCTCTAGTGAGTATATGTTCCAGGGTTGCTCTAGTGAGTATATGTTCCAGGGTTGCTCTAGTGAGTATATGTTCCAAGGTTGCTCTAGTGAGTATATGTTCCAAGGTTGCTCTAGTGAGTATATGTTCCAGGGTTGCTCTAGTGAGTATATGTTCCAGGGTTGCTCTAGTGAGTATATGTTCCAAGGTTGCTCTAGTGAGTATATGTTCCAAGGTTGCTCTAGTGAGTATATGTTCCAAGGTTGCTCTAGTGAGTATATGTTCCAGGGTTGCTCTAGTGAGTATATGTTCCAAGGTTGCTCTAGTGAGTATATGTTCCAAGGTTGCTCTAGTGAGTATATGTTCCAGGGTTGCTCTAGTGAGTATATGTTCCAGGGTTGCTCTAGTGAGTATATGTTCCAGGGTTGCTCTAGTGAGTATATGTTCCAAGGTTGCTCTAGTGAGTATATGTTCCAAGGTTGCTCTAGTGAGTATATGTTCCAGGGTTGCTCTAGTGAGTATATGTTCCAGGGTTGCTCTAGTGAGTATATGTTCCAAGGTTGCTCTAGTGAGTATATGTTCCAAGGTTGCTCTAGTGAGTATATGTTCCAAGGTTGCTCTAGTGAGTATATGTTCCAGGGTTGCTCTAGTGAGTATATGTTCCAGGGTTGCTCTAGTGTGTATATGTTCCAAGGTTGCTCTAGTGAGTATATGTTCCAAGGTTGCTCTAGTGAATATATGTTCCAGGGTTGCTCTAGTGAGTATATGTTCCAGGGTTGCTCTAGTGAATATATGTTCCAGGGTTGCTCTAGTGAATATATGTTCCAGGGTTGCTCTAGTGTTATCTTGAGGTTATCTTGAGATGATTTCGGGGCTTTAGTGTCCCCGCGGCCCGGTCCTCGACCAGGCCTCCACCCCCAGGAAGCAGCCCGTGACAGCTGACTAACACCCAGGTACCTATTTTACTGCTAGGTAACAGGGGCATAGGGTGAAAAAAACTCTGCCCATTGTTTCTCGCCGGCGCCTGGGATCAAACCCAGGACCACAGGATCACAAATCCAGCGTGCTGTCCGCTCGGCCGACCGGCTCCTGTATATGTCCTGTATAAGTGTGTATATGTTCCAAGGTTGCTCTAGTGTGTATATGTTCCAGGGTTGCTCTAGTGTGTATATGTTCCAAGGTTGCTCTAGTGTGTATATGTTCCAGGGTTGCTCTAGTGTGTATATGTTCCAAGGTTGCTCTAGTGTGTATATGTTCCAGGGTTGCTCTAGTGTGTATATGTTCCAAGGTTGCTCTAGTGAGTATATGTTCCAGGGTTGCTCTAATGTGTATATGTTCCAAGGTTGCTCTAGTGTGTATATGTTCCAGGGTTGCTCTAGTGTGTATATGTTCCAGGGTTGCTCTAGTGTGTATATGTTCCAAGGTTGCTCTAGTGTGTATATGTTCCAGGGTTGCTCTAGTGTGTATATGTTCCAAGGTTGCTCTAGTATGTATATGTTCGAAGATATCGACTAATACCCTGCGACAACGGTCAATACTAGGCTTTAGTATTGACCGTTGAGGTCCTTTGTATTGACCAATAAGGTCTTTAGTCCCGTGGTTATGCATTCGAGGTCATTGCTGGACATAGTGAAGGAATTAGTCCAACAAATGGTTGTTAGAGTTTAACCCAAACAAATGTAATGTAATGAAGATAGGTGTAGGGAGCAGGAGGCCAGATACAAGGTATCGGCACAACCAATTCTGTTGTTATATATTAGAGTAAATATAAGAATATTTACTAACAAGTGTGTTTTTAATTGAAACTACATCGCAATCCCTTGTTACGTCAATCACCGCCTGTCGTTCCCGTCTCGTCCCGGGAATATCCCAGCTCCCAACGTCTGGGGGAGAGTGATGTATATCTGGCAACGTATATGACGTCTGGGGTTATAGTGACGTATATCTGGCAACGTATACGACGTCTGGGGTTATAGTGACGTATATCTGGTAACGTATACGACGTCTGGGGTTATAGTGACGTATATCTGGCAACGTATACGACGTCTGGGGTTATAGTGACGTATATCTGGCAACGTATACGACGTCTGGGGTTATAGTGACGTATATCTGGCAACGTATACGACGTCTGGGGTTATAGTGACGTATATCTGGCAACGTATACGACGTCTGGGGTTATAGTGACGTATATCTGGCAACGTATACGACGTCTGGGGTTATAGTGACGTATATCTGGCAACGTATACGACGTCTGGGGTTATAGTGACGTATATCTGGCAACGTACACGACGTCTGGGGTTATAGTGACGTATATCTGGCAACGTATACGACGTCTGGGGTTATAGTGATGTATATCTGGCAACGTACACGACGTCTGGGGTTATAGTGACGTATATCTGGCAACGTACACGACGTCTGGGGTTATAGTGACGTATATCTGGCAACGTATACGACGTCTGGGGTTATAGTGATGTATATCTGGCAACGTACACGACGTCTGGGGTTATAGTGACGTATATCTGGCAACGTATACGACGTCTGGGGTTATAGTGATGTATATCTGGCAACGTACACGACGTCTGGGGTTATAGTGACGTATATCTGGCAACGTATACGACGTCTGGGGTTATAGTGACGTATATCTGGCAACGTACACGACGTCTGGGGTTATAGTGACGTATATCTGGCAACGTATACGACGTCTGGGGTTATAGTGACGTATATCTGGCAACGTATACGACGTCTGGGGTTATAGTGACGTATATCTGGCAACGTATACGACGTCTGGGGTTATAGTGACGTATATCTGGCAACGTATACGACGTCTGGGGTTATAGTGACGTATATCTGGCAACGTATACGACGTCTGGGGTTATAGTGATGTATATCTGGCAACGTATACGACGTCTGGGGTTATAGTGACGTATATCTGGCAACGTACACGACGTCTGGGGTTATAGTGATGTATATCTGGCAACGTACACGACGTCTGGGGTTATAGTGATGTATATCTGGCAACGTATACGACGTCTGGGGTTATAGTGACGTATATCTGGCAACGTATACGACGTCTGGGGTTATAGTGACGTATATCTGGCAACGTACACGACGTCTGGGGTTATAGTGACGTATATCTGGCAACGTACACGACGTCTGGGGTTATAGTGATGTATATCTGGCAACGTACACGACGTCTGGGGTTAAAGTGACGTATATCTGGCAACGTACACGACGTCTGGGGTTATAGTGATGTATATCTGGCAACGTACACGACGTCTGGGGTTAAAGTGACGTATATCTGGCAACGTACACGACGTCTGGGGTTATAGTGATGTATATCTGGCAACGTACACGACGTCTGGGGTTATAGTGATGTATATCTGGCAACGTACACGACGTCTGGGGTTATAGTGATGTATATCTGGCAACGTATACGACGTCTGGGGTTAAAGTGACGTATATCTGGCAACGTACACGACGTCTGGGGTTATAGTGATGTATATCTGGCAACGTACACGACGTCTGGGGTTATAGTGATGTATATCTGGCAACGTACACGACGTCTGGGGTTATAGTGATGTATATCTGGCAACGTACACGACGTCTGGGGTTAAAGTGATGTATATCTGGCAAGCTACAGGCTCGGTACACCTTTAAGAAATAAATTATAACATTCTTTGCTCCAGTGTATTGTGGGCGATAATGTGAATGTGAACACACTAGTAACTTGTGTGTGTGTGTGTGTGTGTGTGTGTGTGTGTGTGTGTGTGTGTGTGTGTGTGTGTGTGTGTGTGTGTGTGTGTGTGTGTGTGTGTGTGTGTGTGTGTGTGTGTGTGTGTGTGTGTGTGTGTGTGTGTGTGTGTGTGTGTGTGTGTGTGTGTGTGTGTGTGTGTGTGTGTGTACTCACCTAGTTGTGTCTGCAGGATCGAGCATTGACTCTTGGATCCCGCCTTTTGAGCATCGGTTGTTTACAGCAATGACTCCTGTCCCATTTCCCTATCATACCTGGTTTTAAAATTATGAATAGTATTTGCTTCCACAACCTGTTCCTTAAGTGCATTCCATTTTCCCACTACTCTCACGCTAAAAGAAAACTTCCTAACATCTCTGTGACTCATCTGAGTTTCCAGCTTCCATCCATGTCCCCTCGTTCTGTTACTATTCCGTGTGAACATTTCGTCTATGTCCACTCTGTCAATCCCTCTGAGTATCTTATACGTTCCTATCATGTCCCCCCTCTCCCTTCTTCTTTCTAGTGTCGTAAGGCACAGTTCCCTCAGGCGCTCCTCATACCCCATCCCTCGTAGCTCTGGGACGAGTCTCGTTGCAAATCTCTGAACCTTTTCCAGTTTCATTATATACTTCTTCAGATGGGGACTCCATGATGAGGCGGCATACTCTAAGACGGGTCTCACGTAGGCAGTGAAAAGCGCCCTAAATGCCTCCTTACTTAGGTTTCTGAATGATGTTCTAACTTTCGCCAGTGTAGAGTACGCTGCTGTCGTTATCCTATTTATATGTGCCTCAGGAGATAGATTAGGTGTTACGTCCACCCCCAGGTCTCTTTCACGCGTCGTTACAGGTAGGCTGTTCCCCTTCATTGCGTACTGTCCCTTTGGTCTCCTATCTCCTAGTCCCATTTCCATAACTTTACATTTGCTCGTGTTGAATTCCAGTAGCCATTTCTCTGACCATCTCTGCAACCTGTTCAGGTCCTCTTGGAGGATCCTGCAATCCTCATCTGTCACAACTCTTCTCATCAACTTTGCGTCATCCGCAAACATGTGTGTGTGTGTGTGTGTGTGTGTGTGTGTGTGTGTGTGTGTGTGTGTGTGTGTGTGTGTGTGTGTGTGTGTGTGTGTGTGTGTGTGTGTGTGTGTGTGAGTGAAGAGAGAGAGAGAGGGTGGAGGCGCTGTGTAGCCACAAAACACCACAAGGTAATCTCTGACGTAATGGACCGCTGGTTTATTCACGAGAGTCGCCGAGTTACCTGTCAACGCCGTTGCCACCCACCTGCACCCACCTACACTCACCTGCACCCACCTACACCCCCACCTGCACCCACCTACACCCACCTACACCCACCTGCACCTCCTAGCAGCTCTGTCCAGGGGGCTAACCTCCACCGCCACCAAACGCCGGCCACCATATGATACCAACGATTAACTAACTCACCTTTGGTGCCGTTTCTGTGGCAGTTTCTATAACAGCTCTCTTACCCTATCAAAGTGATGAGATAATGTATCTATTAATGACATCATGTCACACCTCGAACACTGTTTATGTAGGACAAACGTAAACCTGTGTATTTATTTATTTGTGTAGGTTCGATTAGCATGTTAAAAACACTACAATCACCCTCTGTGGTTGATTGTTCAATGAATCATTGAACAACATGTTTAGCAGAGATCTCTAACCCTGTCCATGGAGGACAGAAGCAAATGTATATATATACTGGTTAGCATTGTCAATATGTGGCCACGTTTGTGGTAAAATAATAATAATAATAATAATAGAACGCCGCCACCAACTACCAATCACCACCGGCGCTGTCCTCGTTAGTATCTACTTGGCCATTCACCACAAGGGCCGTTGTCTGCGGTTCTGGGAATACCACAATGGCGATTATACACTCGCGCAGTGACGCGTGTGTCAACACGTGCACTAGGGATGTTTATCAGTACACACAGAAATCACAATAGCGTGATGCATCAACTCCCCCATGCACTCGAGCTATTGACATAGCACGAGTGCATGGGGGAGGGGGGGGGTGTAAAACCCTGGTTTGTGTCTCGGAGACGCTGTAGGATCCAGTAAGTTCAGTAGAACTTCGGTTTCAACTCTTTTGACCATTTTCGTAGCTCAGTCGATAATGCAGCGTCTAGGAGAATCTCGGACGTAGGTTCGAATCCTCGTCACGGCCCTTGTGGATTTGTTCATGTTTATCAGCATTTGCGTCAGTGATAGTCGTGTTGCCATTTGCGTCAGTCAATTTTCCCGAGGGGACGGAAAACTCTTTGCCAGTACGCTGTCAAACTCACGGACACATAGAGAAACAGGAGAGAGAGCTTTAGATGTGAAGCCTTGTGCTTCTTATTGCTAGTCTCGGCTAGAAGGAGGATAATCTTTGTGCAGGCGATGAGTCACAATAACGTGGCTGAAGTATGTTGACCAGACCACACACTAGAAGGTGAAGGGACGACGACGTTTCGGTCCGTCCTGGACCATTCTCAAGTCGATTGAGAGTCGATTAATCAAGGATAATCTTTACCTCTAGAGTTATCTTAAATATAGTAATGTCTATCAGCAGTGGATTCTTCATCAAAATGTATTCAAATAAGGCCACTATGGACACACAGCAGAGAGAATTTCGTTGAAATATGCGAACAAAGAGGTTGATTCGTGGTTATGTGCAGAGCAGATTATTCTGTAAGTATTGTAAGTTTACTTACACTACTTACGTATACACAAAATTGATGGGATGGGGGGGGGGTATGTTTACAAGTTTCAGGACAATACTTGTTTGTGGTGAATTGTCACCGCAGGAATATGCATCTTTAACAGATAAGCTTTAATTGTTCATGGCAATGCTTTAATATGTTCGCAGCAACACATAAGGATTAGTAAGTAAAGTAAAATAAATTTTATTCAGGAATGTACATACATAGTTGATTTACAAACATAATGTTGGATTTATAGATAGAGCTAGTACATACAATACCTAAAGCCACTGGTTGAACTTAAAACTTTTCAAAATGCTGTGTATAGACGCAACCCACCACACCAGCTGGGGACATAACAAGGACTAAGGAATCTACTTAAGAAGTAGAATTCTAAGAATCTACACTAAGGAATCATGTGGATAATGCTCCATTGTCTCACATGTCAATAAGAACATAAGAACAAAGATAACTGCAGAGGGCCAATTGGCCCATACGAGGCAGCTCCTATTTATAACCACCCAATCCCACTCATATACATGTCCAACCCACGTTTGAAACAATCGAGGGACCCCACCTCCACCACGTTACACGGTAATTGGTTCCACAAATCAACTACCCTGTTACCGAACCAGTATTTAAGTATAATACAGTATAATATATAACCTGTATAATATATAGCAAGCAACTCTTGAAACTCTGTTTCTCTGTAGAGGTAATTCCTGTACCCACATCTTGTGAAGTGTATCAGACCACTATCGCTCATGTTCACTATGGAGTGTGTCACAACACCCTGTCTTGATAACCCCTGGTGGCTGACTCCTGTCTTGATAACCCCTGGTGGCTGACTCCAGCCTTGATAACCCCTGGTGGCTGACTCCTGTCTTGATAACCCCTGGTGGCTGACTCCTGTCTTGATAACCCCTGGTGGCTGACTCCTGTCTTGATAACCCCTGGTGGCTGACTCCAGCCTTGATAACCCCTAGTGGCTGACTCCTGTCTTGATAACCCCTGGTGGCTGACTCCTGTCTTGATAACCCCTGGTGGCTGACTCCAGTCTTGATAACCCCTGGTGGCTGACTCCAGCCTTGATAACCCCTGGTGGCTGACTCCAGTCTTGATAACCCCTGGTGGCTGACTCCAGTCTTGATAACCCCTGGTGGCTGACTCCTGTCTTGATAACCCCTGGTGGCTGACTCCTGTCTTGATAACCCCTGGTGGCTGACTCCAGTCTTGATAACCCCTGGTGGCTGACTCCAGTCTTGATAACCCCTGGTGGCTGACTCCTGTCTTGATAACCCTTGGTGTCTGACTCCAGCCTTGATAAACCCTGGTGGCTGACTCCAGCCTTGATAACCCCTGGTGGCTGACTCCAGCCTTGATAACCCCTGGTGTCTGACTCCAGCCTTGATAACCCCTGGTGGCTGACTCCAGCCTTGATAACCCCTGGTGGCTGACTCCAGCCTTGATAACCCCTGGTGGCTGACTCCAGCCTTGATAACCCCTGGTGGCTGACTCCAGCCTTGATAACCCCTGGTGGCTGACTCCAGCCTTGATAACCCCTGGTGTCTGACTCCAGCCTTGATAACCCCTGGTGGCTGACTCCAGCCTTGATAACCCCTGGTGGCTGACTCCAGTCTTGATAACCCCTGGTGGCTGACTCCAGTCTTGATAACCTTACATTACCAAGCCAATAGCTGGCCAAGGAGAACCTCAATAACCCTGATTATAGTCTTCCTGTATCCCAACACCACCATACCATCCGAGACACACACACGCAGCAAGTCGACGATTCACAGGTACTAATGACAGGACCCCCACCACAAGCGCCTTACTTACTGGGCGCGGCGCCGGAACCCAACAACAAACTCCTTGATTCGGAAGATCGATAACAGAAGATTCGTGATCCAACACTCGATACCCGTTGAGTGTAGTTGTGTAGTGGCCGGTGCACACACTCCCTCCCTCACTGTGCTTCGTTTCACACGTTGGAGAGTGAGTAGTTTCACATAGTGAGTGTTGCTCTCACTATCTCCTTCAAGGAGCTTACGCACAATGCTCAAAAAAAACATCGTAAAGCTGAAAAACCGACAACGTTTTCGGTTCCGTCCCGAGCATACGTATTGTATTTGTAATACAATTGGATTGTATTGCATAAGTATTCGCAGCACTTTTATAGAGTGGCAATACAGGAGCGATGTGTGACAGGTTGACGAGGGCTCAAGTTGATGTGTGACAGGTTGACGAGGGCTCAGGTTGATGTGTGACAGGTTGACGAGGGCTCAGGTTGATGTGTGACAGGTTGACGAGGGCTCAGGTTGATGTATGACAGGTTGACGAGGGCTCAGGTTGATGTATGACAGGTTGACGAGGGCTCAGGTTGATGTGTGACAGGTTGACGAGGGCTCAGGTTGATGTATGACAGGTTGACGAGGGCTCAAGTTGATGTGTGACAGGTTGACGAGGGCTCAGGTTGATGTGTGACAGGTTGACGAGGGCTCAGGTTGATGTGTGACAGGTTGACGAGGGCTCAGGTTGATGTATGACAGGTTGACGAGGGCTCAAGTTGATGTGTGACAGGTTGACGAGGGCTCAGGTTGATGTGTGACAGGTTGACGAGGGCTCAGGTTGATGTGTGACAGGTTGACGAGGGCTCAGGTTGATGTATGACAGGTTGACGAGGGCTCAAGTTGATGTGTGACAGGTTGACGAGGGCTCAGGTTGATGTGTGACAGGTTGACGAGGGCTCAGGTTGATGTGTGACAGGTTGACGAGGGCTCAGGTTGATGTGTGACAGGTTGACGAGGGCTCAAGTTGATGTGTGACAGGTTGACGAGGGCTCAGGTTGATGTGTGACAGGTTGACGAGGGCTCAGGTTGATGTATGACAGGTTGACGAGGGCTCAAGTTGATGTGTGACAGGTTGACGAGGGCTCAGGTTGATGTGTGACAGGTTGACGAGGGCTCAGGTTGATGTGTGACAGGTTGACGAGGGCTCAGGTTGATGTGTGACAGGTTGACGAGGGCTCAAGTTGATGTGTGACAGGTTGACGAGGGCTCAGGTTGATGTGTGACAGGTTGACGAGGGCTCAAGTTGATGTGTGACAGGTTGACGAGGGCTCAGGTTGATGTGTGACAGGTTGACGAGGGCTCAGGTTGATGTGTGACAGGTTGACGAAGGCTCAGGTTGATGTGTGACAGGTTGACGAAGGCTCATTATACATTAACAATAGAACATTATATACCACATATGTCAGGCCAATCCTGGAGTATGCGGCTCCAGCATGAAGTCCATATCTAATCAAGGATAAGACTAAACTGGAAAAAGTTGAAAGGTTTGCCACCAGACTAATACTCGAGCTGAGAGGTATGAGCTACGAGGAGAGACTACAGGTATTAAACCTCACTTCGTTGGAAGACAGAAGAGTTGGACAGAAGACAGAAGAGAGGGGGGACATGATCACCACATTCAAGATTCTCAAGGGAATTGCCAGGGTTGATAAAGACAGGCTATTTAACACAAGGGGCACACGCACTAAGAGACACAGGTGGAAACTGAGTGCCTAAATGAGCCACAGAGATATTAGAAAGAACTTTTTTAGTGTCAAAGTGGTTGACAAATGGAATGCACTAGGAAGTAATGTGGTGGAGGCTGACTCTATATACAGTTTCAAGTGTAGATATGATAGAGCCCAATAGGCTCAGGAATCTGTACACCAGTTGATTGACGGTTGAGACGCGGGAACAAAGAGCCAGAGCTCAACCCCTGTAAGCACAACTAGGTGAGTACAATTAGGTGAGTACACACACACACACACACACACATTAGGATCCCTAGACTCCAGAAAAACCTTCACTCTGGCCACCATGTTAAAATTTCACACGTGGAATTATTAACAACGACTCCCTTCCCCCCCCCCCCCCCCCCCCCCCCCCCACCGCCAGCCTCGACAGACAGCATCAATTCTTAACGTAAAAGTAGAGCTCCCGAATGACATTAAGCGGGTCACCTTAAGCTGTCCATCGTCGGTCGAGGGACTCATTACCTTGCCATCTGCATGTACGCTGTGAGCGTAGTTACTGAAAAACCGTCGTTAATATCTAACAATAGATATCGTTAAATACGTTATTTATTGTTAAATATTAAAATACTCGGTAATATAAGAAAACAATTAATGGAGGAATGCTAGATTGGCACGAATTACAGAAAAAGACAGATGGAGGGAAAGAGAGAGAGAGAGAGAGAGAGAGAGAGAGAGAGAGAGAGAGAGAGAGAGAGAGAGAGAGAGAGAGAGAGAGAGAGAGAGAGAGAGAGAGAGAGAACCAGCTCTCCAAGCCCACATCCAAGCTATTGCACGTCTTCCACCATCGCCAGCTTCCACCTCTGGCTCAAGTTGTTGACAAGTATTTACCACTCACAGCACACCAGTGTTATATTACATTGATCAAGAAGTCTGAGCGCCTAACTTTCCCCCTTGCAGGCCGCCCACGGCGTCTCACACTCAATTTGGGGCCTGCGAGCCGCTCCAAGCAACAGACCGTTGGATCAAGTTATCACCAGGCGAGCCTGGCCCCAGGCCGGGCTTCGGAGGCACAAGAACTCCCAGAATCCTCTCCAGGTATAGGATCATAATGCTCTCTACTGACAAAGGACTCAACTTGCCTCATGGGACAACCTTTGCAGTAAGAGATTAGATGCTGTGAAACAAGGAGAAGCAACAGAAATAATAATATAAGAGAGAGAGAAGGGAAAATTGAGGATGAATGAAGGAGATGGGAAGGTTGTAAGACACTCAACTAGTCACGAGCTGGAAGCCAGTCTCCAGACCTCCCACCACAAGCTTCACAGCTTCGTTTGTTGTGAACTGCGACGGGAAACTCTGCGCCCGCGCTGACCTTCATGGTGCACTTATATTATATATATATATATATATATATATATATATATATATATATATATATATATATATATATATATATATGTCGTACCTAATAGCCAGAACGCACTTCTCAGCCTACTATTCAAGGCCCGATTTGCCTAATAAGCCAAGTTTTCATGAATTAATGTTTTTTTCGTCTACCTAACCTACCTAACCTAACCTAACCTAGCTTTTTTTGGCTACCTAACCTAACCTTACCTATAAATATAGGTTAGGTTAGGTTAGGTAGGGTTGGTTAGGTTCGGTCATATATCTACGTTAATTTTAACTCCAATAAAAAAAAATTGACCTCATACATAGAGAAAAGGGTTGCTTTATCATTTCATAAGAAAAAAATTATAGTAAATATATTAATTCAGGAAAACTTGGCTTATTAGGCAAATCGGGCCTTGAATAGTAGGCTGAGAAGTGAGTTCTGGCTACTAGGTACGACATATATATATATATATATATATGTCGTACCTAGTAGCCAGAACGCACTTCTCAGCCTACTATGCAAGGCCCGATTTGCCTAATAAGCCAAGTTTTCCTGAATTAATATATTTTCTCTAATTTTTTTCTTATGAAATGATAAAGCTACCCATTTCATTATGTATGAGGTCAATTTTTTTTTATTGGAGTTATATATATATATATATATATATATATATATATATATATATATATATATATATATATATATATATAATACAATATATATATTGACAATATATATATTGTCATCCACCTTGCCTGGATGACTGTCAAAGGGTTCTTGAAAACTCATATTCCAAGGCAACCTCGATTGGTAGAATGGCTTAAGTAAGGCTCATGAATCACTCTGAAGCCTCATGAATCATATGAACTTGCTCGTATAGACCTACAGGAGCTCAAGTCCCACAAGCACAACTAGGTGAGTACTGTTAACGAACTACTGTCCAGCTAGCCTGATTATCCTCATCCCTGCTACAGTGCTAGAATTATTAAGTCTTATTTCTCACCCACACCCGAAAAAAAATTATAAACACCCTTTCTCAGGGGACAATAAGATAAGTGTTCTCATCTGGAGCGAGCACCGTGACTACACACACACACCTGCTCGTTCGCTGATGGGGAAGTAACGAACTAGAAGACTGAACTTTTGACAACAGTACTGGCGTTGGTACCTGTTGTTATGGCAAAGGTAAGTCTTTACTCGTGAACACCTCGGATGAGACAGCTGTCTCTCTCTCTCTCTCTCTCTCTCTCTCTCTCTCTCTCTCTCTCTCTCTCTCTCTGTCTCTCTCTCTCTCTCTCTCTCTCTCCTCTCTCTCTCTCTCTCTCTCATTAATTCAACTAATTATTACAGCGTTGATTAGTACACACCTTCATATTTACATTTTAAATGGTCAAACATAATATTTTTTTTTTTACCCCCAAAATATATATATATACCTTTTTCTCTTCAGTCCAAAAGATTAACGCAATAACTGTATTTTTATTTGCTATTTTAAATGTTTGGGAAAACAAATTATTTAGGCCGTTTGCCCTGGCATTTGTTTGTTCATTTGCCTATGTGTTTTTGTTTGTTTAGTCCATCATTCCGTGCTTCCACATTACTGAGGATGTAAACAAAACATGTAGATAACATGTAGGGTTATCTCGCAGATTGGTATAGGACACTCAGGGTCATCAGGTCAAGGGTCATTAAGTCAAGAATTATGATATCAAGAATTATAAGGTCAAGAATTATGAGGTCAAGAATTATGAGGTCAAGAATTATGAGGTCAAGAATTATGAGGTCAAGGATTATGAGGTCAAGAATTATGAGGTCAAGGGTCATTAGATCAAGGGTCACCATGTTAAGGGCAA
Organism: Procambarus clarkii; assembly: GCF_040958095.1. Lineage (NCBI taxonomy): Eukaryota > Metazoa > Arthropoda > Malacostraca > Decapoda > Cambaridae > Procambarus > Procambarus clarkii. Next base: position 21,196,278 of record NC_091192.1, on the reverse strand, counting down.
TTAGGTCTAGGGTAATTAAGCCAAGGGTCAGCATGTTAAGTATCAACAACATATAGACCCCTCATATGAGGTATCTCTCCCACCACATACAGGCAACATACATCCCCCCCTCATATGAGGTATCTCTCCCACCACATACAGGCAACATACATCCCCCCCTCATATGAGGTATCTCTCCCACCACATACAGGCAACATACATCCCCCCCTCATATGAGGTATCTCTCCCACCACATACAGGCAACATACATCCCCCCCTCACATGAGGTATCTCTCCCACCACATACAGGCAACATACATCCCCCCCTCACATGAGGTATCTCTCCCACCACATACAGGCAACATACATCCCCCCTCACATGAGGTATCTCTCCCACCACATACAGGCAACATACATCCCCCCCTCACATGAGGTATCTCTCCCACCACATACAGGCAACATACATCCCCCCCTCACATGAGGTATCTCTCCCACCACATACAGGCAACATACATCCCCCCCTCACATGAGGTATCTCTCCCACCACATACAGGCAACATACATCCCCCCCTCACATGAGGTATCTCTCCCACCACATACAGGCAACATACATCCCCCCCTCACATGAGGTATCTCTCCCACCACATACAGGCAACATACATCCCCCCCTCACATGAGGTATCTCTCCCACCACATACAGGCAACATACATCCCCCCCTCACATGAGGTATCTCTCCCACCACATACAGGCAACATACATCCCCCCCTCACATGAGGTATCTCTCCCACCACATACAGGCAACATACATCCCCCCCTCACATGAGGTATCTCTCCCACCACATACAGGCAACATACATCCCCCCCTCACATGAGGTATCTCTCCCACCACATACAGGCAACATACATCCCCCCCTCACATGAGGTATCTCTCCCACCACATACAGGCAACATACATCCCCCCCTCACATGAGGTATCTCTCCCACCACATACAGGCAACATACATCCCCCCCTCACATGAGGTATCTCTCCCACCACATACAGGCAACATACATCCCTTCACATGAGTTATACCTCCTACAACTAAGAAGCAACATACAGATCCTCAAACGAGTCACCTTGACTCCACAAAAGTATGAGAGAGAGATATACAGTCACGTTCTGTTCCGCTGTTCCTATGCAAACCCCATATATGTGTGTCTTCGTCTCCCGGGTTGCAGAGCTAGAGCCCAACCTGACCCCTGTGAGTAAAGAGCGCGATAAGACCATTAAATACTGCTCTACCTCAGCCTTGATCGTCAGAGAGACAAAGAGAGAAGAAAAATATAGAGGGAAAGAAAAAGGAGATTGTGATTGTATTAATATGTTCCAATGGAACAAAGTAGAGTGGAAAGAGTGCGATTAAGTACAAAAATAAATATAACTAATAACAAATAAATGTAAGATTGATTATTATCTATAAAAACATTTATAAGACAATAAAAACACACACAAAAACACTGTAAACGTTTTAAGGGAGGAAAATGCATTACATAAAACAGAAAATATTTCATTGTTCTGTTATAAAACAGATCAAACATTACCCTCAAACTATTTACAAATTATACATTAAAATTAAAAAAAAAATGTTGATAATAATATTACGTGAAAAGGACAACTTGTCGCTACTCGGGTGAAAAGTGATTCTGGACTGTCCTTTTTAATAGGAATCTTATATCTAAAATATATTATATAATAGGACTGGATAATATCTTGACTCGTTTACATACAAGGAGGAGGGGGAGGGGGGGATTGTGTCAGTGGTCAGTGTTGTGAGAGATCAAAACATGTAAGTACATTAGTCGGAATACCTACCCATAGCCCCCCCTAATTTATCCATTTATATTCCTAACGTACCCATCCATACCCACCCCTAATGTACCTTACCCATACCCCTACTGCATCGAACCATAACCCCTAATGTACCTTACCCATACCCCTACTGCATCGAACCATAACCCCTAATGTACCTTACCCATACCCCTACTGCATCGAACCATAACCCCTAATGTACCTTACCCATACCCCTACTGCATCGAACCATAACCCCTAATGTACCTTACCCATACCCCTACTGCATCGAACCATAACCCCTAATGTACCTTACCCATACCCCTACTGCATCGAACCATAACCCCTAATGTACCTTACCCATACCCCTACTGCATCGAACCATAACCCCTAATGTACCTTACCCATACCCCTACTGCATCGAACCATAACCCCTAATGTACCCAACCGTACCCCTCCTAGTGTACCCATTCTATCCTTTAACTTGTCAAAAGTCACCAACTATAAACAAAGAGACGAGACACAGAAGAAAACAAAACCACGAAGCTTGTTCTAAATCCTCTTTTTTAAGTTTGGCCGTCTTCACAAGCTTAGGTTGACCGCCTCGTCACGCACACACTGTTCACGTGAACTTGCGAACACCACTTCCGGCCACTCAGCTTCCTCAGAGGTGGTATGAAAACGTCTCAAAGATGTAAGAGTGTTTGGGATATCCCAGGATAGGTGAGATGTGACGACGTCCTCCTGGGGAATGATTACCTTAAGGTGCTTCCGGGGCTTAGTGTCCCCGCGGCCCGGTCGTCGACCAGGCCTCTTATGATATCATTATTGCTAGCCAAGACTCCCTCACTACCCATACTAGAAACAGATAGAGATACGTACACACACAAGACATAAACAATAATACAAAAATCATTTTTAAACAAACACGATGAGATTCTCCGCTTTTTTCTAAGTCTAACTTGGATATCAAGGTTAGATATCATCCCCTGCTGTATCAAGATATCATCCCCTGTTGTTGTTGTTGTTGTGGTTTGGAGTCATTTGTAAATACGGGATGGCAAGACTTACCAGGCGACAGCAAATATACATATCACAACTCCTCGGGTTTGATCACAACCTCCCAGAACAGGAGCTCAGCAGGGATTGTACTTAATGTTTAACATGTCATTTACAGCGTTGTGGTTCGAACAAAAGTTGTCAGCGATGCACTTCTTCCGGAAGTGTTCAGACGTCATCAGTTGTGTGTAAACCGTTTTCCATTCATAAACAGGGGGTTTGGCGGGTGCATGGAATGGACTTTGGATTTGCAGCCCGTTTAGAAGACGGGCTGGATTCACGTCCTACGTTTCATTCACTGCTTCGGGTCACTTAGAATCTTCGAATGAACTTTAGGTCAAATATCAGAACATCTGAGTGCAGCCAGTGCAGACCGTTCCCATTAACATTGACAAAATGCTCGCTAGTCTTGCTGATAATCCAACTGTCTACCAAGGAGAATCACTTTATATAACCCACAAATGCAAAAATTTGAACTTTTATAGAACAGTATTTTAGTCATTTGCAATGTTGGAATCAACCGTTCGCAATAACAAGGGCCAAATGCTCGTTAATCAAACCGCTAAACTCTTTGTTTATAAGTGAAAAGCGGTTTACACACAACTCATAACTGGTGACGTCCGAACACTTCCGGAACAAGTGCTTCGCTCACGTCCTCTGTTCGAACCACAGTTCTATTAATGCTTCACCCAAGTACTTCAAATACAAATAATCGCCAACAGAACCTAAACACCTAACCTAACTAACGCCTAACTATACATAGAATATTTATGTATAATAATATTAATTTATATATGAGAACAAACTAATTTTTAGTACACAGTATGTTAAAAATTGGTGAATGCGTCTGGGGAGGACGGCCGCTGCTTTAACCAGCCTAGTGTGAGACCGGGTTGGCGTATGTATGTATATATTTCTCGAGCAGTGCTTCGTTCACATCCCCTGTATGAATTGTACCGCTCTAAATACTTCGTTCACGTACTGCAAATACCACAGCCAATCTTCATCAACAAAGGACAAATGCTAATTAATCCAGTTGACAAACCTCCTGTGTGTGAAGCAAAAACTGTTTACACACGTCTCACAACTGATGACGCTCAAACATTTTTCGAACAGTGCTTCGATGACGACCCCTGTTCGAATCGCAAGCTGTAAGTGCTTCACAACCCGTCCTCAACTCAAGTCCATTACATCCAGCGTCGACCCCACAGACGCATTCATAAATGTTAACATGCTGTTCATTCAAAACAGGAATTTTCTCCAATATAAATTAATATTATAATATATTAACATATTGTGGATATATAGACAAAGGTTAGGTTAGGTGTTTAGGTTCTGTTGGCGATTATTTGTATTCGTACTACGTGGGTGAAGTATTTACAGCGTTGTGGTTCGAACAAAATTCGTCAGTGAAGCACTTGTTCCGGAACTGCTCGAACGAAATCAGCTGTGAGTCGTGTGTAAACCGTTTTTCATTCATAAACAGGAGATTTGGCGGGTGCATGGAATCACTTTTGGGTCTTTGTTTGGAGGACGGGCTGATGCTTCACCCATATACTTTAAATCCAGCCCGTCCTCCAAACAAAGACCCTAAAGTGATTCCATGCACCCGCCAAACCCCCAGCTGTTTATGAATGAAAAACGGTTTACACACGACTCACAGCTGATTTCGTTCGAGCAGTTCCGGAACAAGTGCTTCACTGACGAATTTTGTTCGAATATAAACGCTGTAAATGCTTCACCCACGTACTACAAATACAAATAATCGCCAACAGAACCTAAACACCTAACCCAACCTATGCCTATACATGAACAATATGTAAATATATTATAATATTAATTTATATTTGAGAAAATTACTGTTTTGAATGAACAGCATGTAAAAATTTATGAATGCGTCTGTTGGGTCGACCGCTGGATGTAATGGACTTGAGTCGAGGACGGGTTGCATCGCCACCAGAACTTAAACACCTATCCTAACGTAACGTAACCTATCCTACCTCTAATTAATATAGAACATTATATATGATGATATTAATATATAAATGAAAACAAGCCTATTTTTAATACACAGCTCGTTAAAACTGAAGCTATTCCTGGCAGGTCTTCAGGCTGTTTTTGGCAGGTGTTGAAACTGTACTTGACAGGTGTTGAAGCAGGAAGCGAGGTAATGTGAGTCCTAGCAGGTGTTGAATGTGTTATGTAGATACGCATATATAAAGTTATTGAGCCCATGGATCGTTGTATGGATTAGCCGCGTTCGTCTATGCTGGCCAGTCCGGATTGGTTAAGAGAGAGAGAGAGAGAGAGAGAGAGAGAGAGAGAGAGAGAGAGAGAGAGGGAGAGAGAGAGAGAGAGAGAGAGAGAGAGAGAGAGAGAGAGGGAGAGAGAGAGAGAGAGAGAGAGAGAGAGAGAGAGAGAGAGAGAGAGAGAGAGAGAGAGAGAGAGAGAGAGAGAGAGAGAGGAGAGAGGAGAGAGAGAGAGAGAGAGAGAGAGAGAGAGAGAGAGAGAGAGAGAGAGAGAGAGAGAGAGAGAGAGAGAGAGAGAGAGAGAGAGAGAGAGAGAGAGAGAGAGAGGAGAGAGAGAGAGAGAGAGAGAGAGAGAGAGGAACTCATGCAGACTGCACACATAGGATAACCCCTTGACAAAGCACAATAACAGTGAAAATTCAAATACCAAATAATCCAAAGGACGCGAGGCCATGAATATCGGATATACACACACACACACACACGCTTGACAACTCTCTAATGTTCAGGTCTATTTTTATACACAAAATAATGTCCACTGTTATTATTTTGATGTGTGTGGCATGTTGTGATTAGTTTTTCATATTTGATGTCATGTTTCTGATATTTTATTATTTCTTGCAGTGTGTGAATATATTATTATTTTGATGTGTTATGTTTTAACCATAATGTGCTTTGCTTTGTTAATTTGTGGGGCCCTTTTATTTTGAAGGGATTTAAGAGAACACTGTTTCTACAGTCATGCATCTTCTGGGATAAATTGTTCAGCTCATTTACAGAGCGGTTTACACAATCGGGCCAAGTTTTGTAGTTAGGTGAAGATCTACCTACAATAGATCCGGTTTACCAACATGGAAAGCATTCCCAGTATAGATTTTCACTTCTACCAAAACCCATTTTCTTCAGACGACATTCATGGGATCCAGAATACGCGAACGACAACGAATTTGTAGATGCCACAACAGATAGACACTGATCACGCGTTTCGGCAGTGTAGAACAAAATATATATGTAATTCCAATAGGCCTATAATCACCAGGTAAAATACCTTTTTTTCCCGTGATATATAAGAGGGAGAACAAGGATTAGCTTCCATTCGTAAAAAAGATGAGATTTAGTAAGTGAATACCAAGAATTCAAGCAAGAGGATCCTAGTTCAAGTGGATACTTACACAAGTGGCTACCAGTTCAAGTGGATACTTACACAAGTGGCTACCAGTTCAAGTGGATACAAACACAAGTGGCTACCAGTTCAAGTGGATACTTACACAAGTGGCTACCAGTTCAAGTGGATACTTACACAAGTGGCTACCAGTTCAAGTGGATACCAACACAAGTGGCTACCAATTCAAGTGGATACTTACACAAGTGGCTACCAGTTCAAGTGGATACTTACACAAGTGGCTACCAGTTCAAGTGGATACTAACACAAGTGGCTACCAGTTCAAGTGGATACTAACACAAGTGGCTACCAGTTCAAGTGGATACTAACACAAGTGGCTACCAGTTCAAGTGGATACTTACACAAGTGGCTACCAGTTCAAGTGGATACTAACACAAGTGGCTACCAGTTCAAGTGGATACTAACACAAGTGGCTACCAGTTCAAGTGGATACTAACACAAGTGGCTACCAGTTCAAGTGGATACTAACACACGTGGCTACCAGTTCAAGTGGATACTAACACAAGTGGCTACCAGTTCAAGTGGATACTTACACAAGTGGCTACCAGTTCAAGTGGATACTAACACAAGTGGCTACCAGTTCAAGTGGATACTAACACAAGTGGCTACCAGTTCAAGTGGATACTAACACAAGTGGCTACCAGTTCAAGTGGATACTAACACAAGTGGCTACCAGTTCAAGTGGATACTAACACAAGTGACTACCAGTTCAAGTGGATACTTACACAAGTGGATTCCAGTGCTAACTTTAAAGAGATATGCAACAAGAACCTATACAACAGACACAGGGTCACGAAGATACATAAAAAACTATATATTTAGACATTTGTTTGGTGTTTATAGTGCCAGCAGTTTTATGGGGGTCGTCTCCCCCCCCCCACACACACACAAGGAGGAGGAGTGTCAACAGAGACGGTGGAGACAAACGACTGCCAGCTGGCCCATTTAACACTGAGAATGACCCGTCGAGCCAATGATCTGGCGACGTTTAGAAGCAGGGAAGAACTGGAGTGTGTTTCTGTGTCAGTTGCTGGAGAGTTGAGGGTCTTGGCATGCAAACATGTCAAAATGATTTTCACGATGTGTGTCTAAACTTTGAATGAAGAGAGGTATGGGGGGGGTGAGGGATGTGGAACCTTGGTTTTTGTTTAATTCTCTATTACTATTTTTTTACCTTTTAGTCCGTATTCATTATTTTTTAACCTTGAGTTGATGCAGCATTTTGCAATGGGTTTGGTATACATCATAATTATTGCCTCCATCTCTTTCACGCATTTCATTCGCGCCTTATTTGTTAGTCCATCAGCATTGGTATACCAGACTTTATGGTTCTTAACCATAGTGCCATTGGCCATCCTTACTGGCTCTTGTCCAGTAAGGTCCCACTTTGTGTCAGGTTTCAGGCAGTGATGGGCAATTGTGTTAATAGAGTCTTGTGGTTACTTGATTCAGAGTGTGGTGTAGAGTGTCTTCAGGGAGGATTTGGGTAGATGGATGGATGGATGGATGGATGGATGGATCAGGAAGAATTGCAGAGGACTGAGTTGAGTGTAGGAGGACGTACTACGAGCAGAATTGTTGGCAATTGCTTAGGAGGGGAGAGTTATGAAGGGTTAAGGGGAAGCAACATGTTGGTCGGAGTGATTTTATCTGTTGGTCAATCATAAGCGTGTTTTGGGGCAGTTTAAAAATGTTGTTGTGGTAGGATGGGGGGGAGGGGGGGGAGGTGTTGAGTGGTAGAGGGACCGGAATGCAAGAAGTGAGGTGTGGACTGTGAGGTTAGGAAGGCAGTATTTGTACTTATTTACCATTGTCTAGGAATAATCTTGGACACACATATAAATTTTCATGCTGAGATCACTTGAGAGAATAGAACTGCGGCCCGGACAGCAATCCTCAGGTCGCTAACCTCCCTCTCTGGAGGAGCCAGTCTGCAAGTCCTTCGCATATATTGTGTATTGATTGATTATTGTGTATTGATATATTGATCTCACAGGCAGTGAGATCAGTGATCAACTAGCCAGCACCTACACTCACAAGCCTATCAGAGCACTAGTGGAAGAAACTTGAAGTAGCACAAAACAATGTTATGAGAGCTGCCCTGGGAGCCCCTACGTGGACCAGACTTTAAACTCTAAGACTGGGAAGGGGTTTACTCTCTCTTCAAGAAAGAATATCTCAAAGAATAGCTACGATTATTAGTAAGATAATTGTTTCCATTGATCTATTCTCAAGTACGACAGGTCTTGGTGGTTGGTGTGAGAGTATGGTCTCTCAAGATATCCCACAGCTGACTTAAATAGCGCATTGCGGTGCACCGTGCACCTAGTCGTGCACAGGGCACTATCTCTGTTAACCCTGGAAGTAAACTGTCATGCTGGGTGTCCCCAGGATGCTCACATACCCAGGAATACTTATATAATACGGAGGCCACCGTATGCCCAAGGGTAAATTAGATACAGGGAAATTGAGCCTACTTGCCATAGAGTCAGGAAGCACACAGGAGAAGGTGCAAGGCGTGGTAGAGAGGGGACGCCAGCGAGGCGACAGATCTGCCCTCTGGGGTCAGCCTCAACCAGCGCGATGGAGTACAACAACAGTGACGTAGTCGTGACGTGTTCATGACGTCACCTCTGCTTGCATAAATGTGCACGAGTGAGTGAGTGAATGTGGAAGAGGTTGCCCACCTGTAAGTACAAGATCTTGTTATTGTATTATTGTGTCTGTCTCTTCAGAGGGAGACAACTAACACAACACCTGTACCCCCTATTAGACTATTTTACAGGAACTTCTTTTCCACAGCCCATAAAACGGAGGAAAGGGTCCTGAAAGATATTGTCAGTAGAAACGTTATCCCTACAGACAAAAATCAGAAGATACAACTGACAATTTACTATAAAACCAGAAAAACGGCCAGCCTACTCATGAGAAACTCTCCAGACACAAAACAGAACGCTTTAAAAGAGACTAACGTCGTCTATGCCTTCAAATGCGCTCTTGGGGACTGTAAGCTCCAAAAACTCAGTATATAGGCAAGACAACAACATCTCTTTCTAGGCGTTTAACGATGCATAAGCAACAGGGCTCCATTAAGGAACATATAATCTCTTCCCACAACCAAACCATCGCCAGAGAAATCTTAGCAAACAACACAGAAATCATCGATAGATACAGCGACAGCAGGCGGCTCGACGTCTGCGAGGCACTACACATCAAGAAGTCAACACCATCAATCAACAGCCAATTAATGCACAAGTATATTCTACCCACTTCAAGACTCCGCTCCAATATAGAAGCATCAAGAAATATGGGCCAATAAAAATAGGCCTTCTGCAGTTACTTACTTTTAATACCTGTTTGTATTTCATTGTTTCGTGTTCTGTCTTGTATTAAAAGTTTATTTTCACCTCATCCAAAACTATTGTAACATGTCACTACACCCAAATGTAGGTATAAAAACTCGAAAGATGTTTAAGCGCTATTCAGTTAAAGTTGTGTGTGTTTGTGTAAACTAAAAGTCTTTGAAAATGTAATAAGTTTTACGAAACGCGCTCAAGTGTCGCGTCAGACTAGAAATAAAAATAAATATTGGAGAATTGATCTTTGAATTACCATCAACAGTGAAAAAAAACGTAAGAAAGATCGAGAAAATTCGTGTTAGAATTATTAATCTTACTTTTTCGGTCATATTTAATAATATATGTCTACAGGAAAAACTGCTACCAATATATATATATATATATATATATATATATATATATATATATATATATATATATATATATATATATATATATATATATATATGTCGTACCTAATAGCCAGAACGCACTTCTCAGCCTACTATTCAAGGCCCGATTTGCCTAATAAGCCAAGTTTTCATGAATTAATGTTTTTTCGTCTACCTAACCTACCTAACCTAACCTAACCTAGCTTTTTTTGGCTACCTAACCTAACCTTACCTATAAATATAGGTTAGGTTAGGTTAGGTAGGGTTGGTTAGGTTCGGTCATATATCTACGTTAATTTTAACTCCAATAAAAAAAATTGACCTCATACATAGAGAAAAGGGTTGCTTTATCATTTCATAAGAAAAAAATTATAGTAAATATATTATTTCAGGAAAACTTGGCTTATTAGGCAAATCGGGCCTTGAATAGTAGGCTGAGAAGTGAGTTCTGGCTACTAGGTACGACATATATATATTATATATATTATATATATATATTAATTACTGTTTTAATTACATGTACAATCATTAAGTTGCGGACATTTAAAGTTTTCAAAGCTTATATATGCGCACATATTACAAATAAATCCATCTGAGGTCACTCAGGATATTATTTTTAAAGTCACAGAGGTTTTTAATTCCGCGCGACTTCACCAAAGGGAATTTTATTTCATTCCCGTTGAATGTCTCTCGACGATAAAAGCAGAACTAAAGAAATTAAATAAAAAAAGGTAAAGGGTTTTTATATATTTCATTCTTCCTATTCGAGCGCTTTTTCCTGTGACTCCAAATGGCTTTCTGATGCACTGTATTGCAGGGGTCTGTTGCTCTGTATTGCAGGGGTCTCTTGCTCTGTATTGCAGGGGTCTCTTGCTCTGTATTGCAGGGGTCTCTTGCTCTGTATTGCAGGGCATGATGCGCTGTATTGCAGGGGTCTGTTGCTCTGTATTGCAGGGGTCAGTTGCTCTGTATTGCAGGGGTCTCTTGCTCTGTATTGCAGGGGTCTGTTGCTCTGTATTGCAGGGCATGATGCGCTGTATTGCAGGGGTCTGTTGCTCTGTATTGCAGGGGTCTCTTGCTCTGTATTGCAGGGCATGATGCGCTGTATTGCAGGGGTCTGTTGCTCTGTATTGCAGGGGTCTGTTGCTCTGTATTGCAGGGGTCTCTTGCTCTGTATTGCAGGGGTCTGTTGCTCTGTATTGCAGGGGTCTGTTGCTCTGTATTGCAGGGCATGATGCGCTGTATTGCAGGGGTCTGTTGCTCTGTATTGCAGGGGTCTCTTGCTCTGTATTGCAGGGCATGATGCGCTGTATTGCAGGGGTCTGTTGCTCTGTATTGCAGGGGTCTGTTGCTCTGTATTGCAGGGGTCTGTTGCTCTGTATTGCAGGGGTCTGTTGCTCTGTATTGCAGGGGTCTGTTGCTCTGTATTGCAGGGGTCTGTTGCTCTGTATTGCAGGGGTCTGTTGCTCTGTATTGCAGGGGTCTGTTGCTCTGTATTGCAGGGGTCTGTTGCTCTGTATTGCAGGGCATGATGCGCTGTATTGCAGGGGTCTGTTGCTCTGTATTGCAGGGGTCTCTTGCTCTGTATTGCAGGGCATGATGCGCTGTATTGCAGGGGTCTGTTGCTCTGTATTGCAGGGGTCTGTTGCTCTGTATTGCAGGGGTCTCTTGCTCTGTATTGCAGGGGTCTGTTGCTCTGTATTGCAGGGGTCTGTTGCTCTGTATTGCATGGCATGATGCGCTGTATTGCAGGGGTCTGTTGCTCTGTATTGCAGGGGTCTCTTGCTCTGTATTGCAGGGCATGATGCGCTGTATTGCAGGGGTCTGTTGCTCTGTATTGCAGGGGTCTGTTGCTCTGTATTGCAGGGGTCTGTTGCTCTGTATTGCAGGGGTCTGTTGCTCTGTATTGCAGGGGTCTGTTGCTCTGTATTGCAGGGGTCTGTTGCTCTGTATTGCAGGGGTCTGTTGCTCTGTATTGCAGGGGTCTGTTGCTCTGTATTGCAGGGGTCTGTTGCTCTGTATTGCAGGGCATGATGCTCTGTATTGCAGGGGTCTGTTGCTCTGTATTGCAGGGGTCTGTTGCTCTGTATTGCAGGGGTCTGTTGCTCTGTATTGCAGGGGTCTGTTGCTCTGTATTGCAGGGGTCTGTTGCTCTGTATTGCAGGGGTCTGTTGCTCTGTATTGCAGGGGTCTGTTGCTCTGTACTGCAGGGGTCTGTTGCTCTGTATTGCAGGGGTCTATTGCTCTGTATTGCAGGGGTCTGTTGCTCTGTATTGCAGGGGTCTGTTGCTCTGTATTGCAGGGCATGATGCGCTGTATTGCAGGGCATGATGCGCTGTATTGCAGGGCATGATGCGCTGTATTGCAGGGGTCTGTTGCTCTGTATTGCAGGGCATGATGCGCTGTATTGCAGGGCATGATGCGCTGTATTGCAGGGCATGATGCGCTGTATTGCAGGGCATGATGCGCTGTATTGCAGGGCATGATGCGCTGTATTGCAGGGCATGATGCGCTGTATTGCAGGGGTCTGTTGCTCTGTATTGCAGGGCATGATGCGCTGTATTGCAGGGCATGATGCGCTGTATTGCAGGGCATGATGCGCTGTATTGCAGGGGTCTGTTGCTCTGTATTGCAGGGCATAATGCGCTGTATTGCAGGGGTCTGTTGCTCTGTATTGCAGGGCATGATGCGCTGTATTGCAGGGGTCTGTTGCTCTGTATTGCAGGGCATGATGCGCTGTATTGCAGGGCATGATGCGCTGTATTGCAGGGGTCTGTTGCTCTGTATTGCAGGGCATGATGCGCTGTATTGCAGGGGTCTGTTGCTCTGTATTGCAGGGCATGATGCGCTGTATTGCAGGGCATGATGCGCTGTATTGCAGGGGTCTGTTGCTCTGTATTGCAGGGCATGATGCGCTGTATTGCAGGGCATGATACGCTGTATTGCAGGGGTCTGTTGCTCTGTATTGCAGGGCATGATGCGCTGTATTGCAGGGCATGATGCGCTGTATTGCAGGGCATGATGCACTGTATTGCAGGGCATGATGCGCTGTATTGCAGGGGTCTGTTGCTCTGTATTGCAGGGGTCTGTTGCTCTGTATTGCAGGGCATGATGCGCTGTATTGCAGGGCATGATGCGCTGTATTGCAGGGGTCTGTTGCTCTGTATTGCAGGGCATGATGCGCTGTATTGCAGGGGTCTGTTGCTCTGTATTGCAGGGCATGATGCGCTGTATTGCAGGGCATGATGCGCTGTATTGCAGGGCATGATGCACTGTATTGCAGGGCATGATGCGCTGTATTGCAGGGCATGATACGCTGTATTGCAGGGCATGATGCGCTGTATTGCAGGGGTCTGTTGTTCTGTATTGCAGGGCATGATGCGCTGTATTGCAGGGCATGATACGCTGTATTGCAGGGCATGATACGCTGTATTGCAGGGCATGATGCGCTGTATTGCAGGGCATGATACGCTGTATTGCAGGGCATGATGCGCTGTATTGCAGGGGTCTGTTGCTCTGTATTGCAGGGCATGATGCGCTGTATTGCAGGGGTCTGTTGCTCTGTATTGCAGGGCATGATACGCTGTATTGCAGGGCATGATACGCTGTATTGCAGGGCATGATACGTTGTATTGCAGGGCATGATACGCTGTATTGCGGGGCATGATGCGCTGTATTGCAGGGCATGATGCGCTGTATTGCAGGGCATGATGCGCTGTATTGCAGGGGTCTGTTGCTCTGTATTGCAGGGGTCTGTTGCTCTGTATTGCAGGGCATGATGCGCTGTATTGCAGGGCATGATGCGCTGTATTGCAGGGGTCTGTTGCTCTGTATTGCAGGGCATGATGCGCTGTATTGCAGGGGTCTGTTGCTCTGTATTGCAGGGCATGATGCGCTGTATTGCAGGGCATGATGCGCTGTATTGCAGGGCATGATGCACTGTATTGCAGGGCATGATGCGCTGTATTGCAGGGCATGATACGCTGTATTGCAGGGCATGATGCGCTGTATTGCAGGGGTCTGTTGCTCTGTATTGTAGGGCATGATGCGCTGTATTGCAGGGCATGATACGCTGTATTGCAGGGCATGATACGCTGTATTGCAGGGCATGATGCGCTGTATTGCAGGGCATGATACGCTGTATTGCAGGGCATGATGCGCTGTATTGCAGGGGTCTCTTGCTCTGTATTGCAGGGCATGATGCGCTGTATTGCAGGGGTCTGTTGCTCTGTATAGCAGGGCATGATACGCTGTATTGCAGGGCATGATACGCTGTATTGCAGGGCATGATACGCTGTATTGCAGGGCATGATACGCTGTATTGCGGGGCATGATGCGCTGTATTGCAGGGCATGATGCGCTGTATTGCAGGGCATGATGCGCTGTATTGCAGGGCATGATACGCTGTATTGCAGGGCATGATGCGCTGTATTGCAGGGCATGATGCGCTGCATTGCGGGGCATGATGCGCTGTATTGCAGGGCATGATGCGCTGTATTGCAGGGCATGATGCGCTGTATTGCAGGGCATGATGCGCTGTATTGCGGGGCATGATGCGCTGTATTGCAGGGCATGATGCGCTGTATTGCAGGGCATGATGCGCTGTATTGCAGGGCATGATTCGCTGTATTGCAGGGCATGATACGCTGTATTGCAGGGCATGATACGCTGTATTGCAGGGCATGATGCGCTGTATTGCTGGGCATGATACGCTGTATTGCAGGGCATGATACGCTGTATTGCAGGGCATGATGCGCTGTATTGCAGGGCATGATGCGCTGTATTGCAGGGCATGATGCGCTGTATTGCAGG
>NC_091192.1:21179052-21180937 GCF_040958095.1 Procambarus clarkii | reverse complement strand
CTGTGTTGAACACCCTGGACCCCTGTGTTGAACACCCTGACCCGTGTGTTGAACACCCTGGACCCCTGTGTTGAACACCCTGGACCCACTGTGTTGAACACCCTGACCCGTGTGTTGAACACCCTGACCCGTGTGTTGAACACCCTGACCCCTGTGTTGAACACCCTGACCCCTGTGTTGAACACCCTGGACCCCTGTGTTGAACACCCTGACCTCTGTGTTGAACACCCTGACCCGTGTGTTGAACACCCTGACCCCTGTGTTGAACACCCTGACCCCTGTGTTGAACACCCTGACCCCTATGTTGAACACCCTGGACCCCTGTGTTGAACACCCTGACCTCTGTGTTGAACACCCTGACCCGTGTGTTGAACACCCTGACTCCTGTGTTGAACACCCTGACCCCTGTGTTGAACACCCTGGACCCCTGTGTTGAACACCCTGACCTCTGTGTTGAACACCCTGACCCCTGTGTTGAACACCCTGGACCCCTGTGTTGAACACCCTGACCCCTGTGTTGAACACCCTGACCCCTGTGTTGAACACCCTGGACCCCTGGGTTGAACACCCTGGACCCCTGTGTTGAACACCCTGACCTCTGTGTTGAACACCCTGACCCGTGTGTTGAACACCCTGACCCCTGTGTTGAACACCCTGACCCCTGTGTTGAACACCCTGACCCCTGTGTTGAACACCCTGACCCCTGTGTTGAACACCCTGACCCGTGTGTTGAACACCCTGACCTCTGTGTTGAACACCCTGACCCCTGTGTTGAACATCCTGACCCCTGTGTCGAACACCCTGACCTCTGTGTTGAACACCCTGACCCGTGTGTTGAACACCCTGACCCCTGTGTTGAACACCCTGACCCCATAGTTGAACACCCTGACCTCTGTGTTGAACACCCTGACCCCTGTGTTGAACACCCTGACCTCTGTGTTGAACACCCTGACCCGTGTGTTGAACACCCTGACCCCTGTGTTGAACACCCTGACCCCTGTGTTGAACACCCTGACCCCTGTGTTGAACACCCTGACCCCTGTGTTGAACACCCTGACCCCTGTGTTGAACACCCTGACCTCTGTGTTGAACACCCTGACCCCTGTGTTGAACACCCTGACCTCTGTGTTGAACACCCTGACCCGTGTGTTGAACACCCTGACCCGTGTGTTGAACACCCTGACCCCTGTGTTGAACACCCTGACCCCTGTGTTGAACACCCTGACCCCTGTGTTGAACACCCTGACCCGTGTGTTGAACACCCTGACCTCTGTGTTGAACACCCTGACCCCTGTGTTGAACACCCTGACCCCTGTGTTGAACACCCTGACCTCTGTGTTGAACACCCTGACCCGTGTGTTGAACACCCTGACCTCTGTGTTGAACACCCTGACCCCTGTGTTGAACACCCTGACCCCTGTGTTGAACACCCTGACCCCTGTGTTGAACACCCTGACCTCTGTGTTGAACACCCTGACCCGTGTGTTGAACACCCTGACCCCTGTGTTGAACACCCTGACCCTTGTGTTGAACACCCTGACCTCTGTGTTGAACACCCTGACCCCTGTGTTGAACACCCTGACCCCTGTGTTGAACACCCTGACCCCTGTGTTGAACACCCTGACCTCTGTGTTGAACACCCTGACCCGTGTGTTGAACACCCTGACCCCTGTGTTGAACACCCTGACCCTTGTGTTGAACACCCTGACCCGTGTGTTGAACACCCTGGACCCCTGTGTTGAACACCCTGACCCCTGTGTTGAACACCCTGACCCCTGTGTTGAACACCCTGACCCCTGTGTTGAACACCCTGACCCCTGTGTTGAACACCCTGACCTCTGTGTTGAACACCCTGACCCGTGTGTTGAACACCCTGACCCCTGTG
>NC_091192.1:21166552-21174052 GCF_040958095.1 Procambarus clarkii | reverse complement strand
AGAGAGAGAGAGAGAGAGAGAGAGAGAGAGAGAGAGAGAGAGAGAGAGAGAGAGAGAGAGAGAGAGAGAGAGAGAGAGAGAGAGAGAGAGAGAGAGAGAGAGAGAGAGAGAGAGAGAGCAATGTTTCGGGCTATGGAATCTTGATTTCCATATTTTCAATATCCTCCGAGTGTGTGAGTAACGTGTTGGCCAAAGGGAACGCATTTTTTGTTTAATTTTTTATGGATAAAGTTTGCTGCAGAAACATACAGAGAAATTGAATGTTGTTTTGTGTGTTTTGTATAGTGTGTGAGAGAGAGACAAACAGACTGACCATGACATATTATATATATAAATATATATATATGCAAACAAGCCTGAATGGTCCCCAGGACTATATACAACTGAAAACTCACACCCCAGAAGTGACTCGAACCCATACTCCCACAACTGGTATGTACAGGGACGCCTTAATCCGCTTGACCATCACGACCGGACATAAGGAAGTGATAGCCGAGGCTATATGAACCACTTCCCCGCCGGCACTCGGATGGTAATCTTGGGCATAGCATTTTATCAAATCACCTCATTCTTTGGGGCACACGTGAGGAACACAAATGCAAACAAGCCTGAATGGTCCCCAGGACTATATACAACTGAAAACTCACACCCCAGAAGTGACTCGAACCCTCTGGGGTGTGAGTTTTCAGTTGTATATAGTCCTGGGGACCATTCAGGCTTGTTTGCATTTGTGTTCCTCACGTGTGCCCCAAAGAATGAGGTGATTTGATAAAATGCTATGCCCAAGATTACCATCCGAGTGCCGGCGGGGAAGTGGTTCATATAGCCTCGGCTATCACTTCCTTATGTCCGGTCGTGATGGTCAAGCGGATTAAGGCGTCCCTGTACATACCAGTTGTGGGAGTATGGGTTCGAGTCACTTCTGGGGTGTGAGTTTTCAGTTGTATATAGTCCTGGGGACCATTCAGGCTTGTTTGCATTTGTGTTCCTCACGTGTGCCCCAAAGAATGAGGTGATTTGATAAAATGCTATGCCCAAGATTACCATCCGAGTGCCGGCGGGGAAGTGGTTCATATAGCCTCGGCTATCACTTCCTTATGTCCGGTCGTGATGGTCAAGCGGATTAAGGCGTCCCTGTACATACCAGTTGTGGGAGTATGGGTTCGAGTCACTTCTGGGGTGTGAGTTTTCAGTTATATATATATATATATATATATATATATATATATATATATATATATATATATATATATATATATATATATATATATATATATATTTACGGATTTCCATATTGAAAATCTGAACTCAGGATGCCATACCTCGAAACATCTCTCTCTCTCTCATGTATTGTAAAGAAGGCAACTGGGATGTCAACGGACCGTCACACTGTCTTTTTGTTGTGACTTTTGAAGTGCATCGAAACTATTTTAGTTGACGTCTGTCATAAGGTGGCGTTGTCTGGTGCGTTGTACTGACGTCTGATGAAAAGTGGAAACAGTTAATTGATTTTTTAGTTGACGTTTAAGTGACAGCAGAGTTAATCTTTCGCAGCTGGTGATCAACGGTGGAGTTACGTTGCCCTAAGTTGGATGATTAATTGCAACGATGATACCAGAGTCACCCCATTAACATCCCCCCCCCCCTGGCGTCTAAAGCGTGGAAATCAACATAGAGTCAACGATATCAACGTTAATTGAGCATCTTGTTCTCGCTGGACTAACAAGAGCGACTTCCGGACCAGCAGAGGAAACTGTGATCCCAAATGCAACCTTAAACTCGACCCCTCAAGATGTTTTCTTGTTGTTTTAATCTAGCATTTAGGAAGCGACCTTTGAGTTCTCGAACTCTAGAATTAATCAACTTGTGCTTTGCTGACTCAAGGACATATAGGAATTTAGGATTGAGGGGAAAAAAGAGTGAATATTAGTGTTTTTGACTCAAAGTTGAAGGGGGGGGGGGGGTTGAAGTGAATCAATGGTGGAAGGTAGTGTGACTCACTTGCTGGGAAATCCCCCCCCCCCCATACGAGGTCGATTAATATGGGTCCTGGAGGATGTGACTCATTGTTAGGTGTGGTCGATCGCTGGTTGAGAATGTGTATGTTGGGGGGTTTGTTGCAGGGATCTGCAGCTGGCTTATGCAACATTGGTTAATGTAGCGGTCTTCAGCAGACTATTGAAACACTGTCTGACGTTCCAGCGATCATCAGTAGGGTAATGAAACATTATTTGATGTTACAGCGATCTTCTACAGACCATTGAAATATTAATGATGAACAAGTCAACTCCAGTCAACTGGTGCACTGTGAGCAATATGCAAGAGGAAGTCCTGCAACACTAGCGTTTCAATGACCATTCTCGTCCAGCAAAAATGGGTTCCAATTGCTCTCTGCAACGTGTGTATTAAGATGGCTGCGTGCACTGCCTCTCAAAGGATGTATATATTCAGAGGTGTATGGCGGTTGTTGGTGTATATATATTAATTGAGAGGTATACAATTCCGCTTCTCATTGTGTATATATATATATATATATATATATATATATATATATATATATATATATATATATATATATATATATATATATATATATATATATATATATATATATATATATATATATATATATACATTGAGAGTTTACTTTAATCATGGACTGCATTCATGAGTAAAGTATAGTTACTGGTGCGGGTCAGCAAAGAGCTGTGGTGGGTTGTATGGTCTGCGTATTATACCGCGCTTCACCTCGTATAGCTCCTGAGTTGAATACACTATAACAACTTAGTTTCAGAATGACTAAAAATCAGAAATTTAGACTGAAATCCCATTTAAAATAACACTTAGTAGACATTTCTCTTTAAACCAAGACAACGTAGAAACAAATACTTACATATGTAACAAAAAAATATTACTGGTATGTAAAAATATGCACACGCAAGCCGGGGCGTGATGATAGAAGTCATTCTTCACGGGAAATAAGTGTAATTAACAGTCAACCCGCGCTGACTACTAATTAACTTTGTTATACATTTAGGTTTCTATGGGCTCACCATAGCTCGTGCTACTTTGAACTTTTTGTTCCAAGGCGTCCAACAGTCCAACACTTTAATAAACCTAACTGTTCGATCATATTTTTCAACTATTTGCTCTGTTCCTAAAGGGTTTTAATTTTAAGAAAACAGTTTATTATTTTTTTTTTTAGTTACTGTTGAAAGAAAATGTTTGCTGGCAGCCATGCTGTCCAGCTGTTTAGATCTTATAGTAATTAGTCCTCTCGAATAGAACATCGCTCTTTTTACGTATAAGTCCCCTCTCCAAGACCAAAAACTTATATATATTAAATCACAGCGGTTCGCAAAATTAACGTGATTTTACGTCAATATCCCCCCCCTCCGTTTTCTATATGTGGATCCTCGGTTATGTTAGGGTTGGGCAATTTAATACATCATTTTAGCGACGTTGTGGATGCTCGAGAGAACGGGCTGCTTATAGAGAGGATAAGAGAATACGAAAATCAATACATCCGGGTTTGCTGAAAGGAGAGGTATTGACCCCCCAGTCGAGAGGATCGGTTATTCGAGTTCTTCGTTATCACTGGTCGGTTGGGGCGGTGGGTGGTGGGCGGTGGGCGGTGGGCGGTGTGACTGGTCGACCAACACCCAGTCCACCTAAGGTTTTCCAACGTCAAGCAAACGATCAATTTAAATTGTTCTCTCCTAACCTACCAGAGGACCCAGAACAGAAAACGGGACGGTACGTCACTTCGCGAGCCGCTTCCATTTTCTATGACGACAATTTTTTGGCCTTGTGTATAACGCATAGCTTCCCAATGCATACACATATACATATACATATACATATGCATATACAGCTTTTGGCACTGAGATATGACCTGCCTCTTGATATCTACTTGAGTGTGTTTTGTGTCAAGTGCTTCTGTAGTGTCTAATCTCTTATTGTCACACCCGTATAACCCAGCAACACTTTGCCGCCCACACTCCCACGCCCACACTACCATACTTACACTATCCCACCCACACTGCGCAACCCACACTGCGCAAACCACAGTACGCAACCCACAATGACCTTCCCACACTATTCCTCCCATACTGCCCCTCACACATCTATACAACTCGACCCAACAAACAATTATCATGTGCAGTATGGAAATGAGTTAATAAAAGGCCCCACTCCCCCCCCAAAAAAATATGCCCCGGGCACAGTATACCCCCGGGCACAGTATGGCCCCGGGCACAGTATGCCCTCGGGCACAGTATGGCCTCGGGCACAGTATGCCCCCGGGCACAGTATGCCCTCGGGCACAGTATGGCCTCGGGCACAGTATGCCCCCGGGCACAGTATGCCCTCGGGCACAGTATGGCCTCGGGCACAGTATGCCTCCGGGCACAGTATGCCCTCGGGCACAGTATGGCCTCGAGCACAGTATGCCCCCGGGCACAGTATGCCCCCGGGCACAGTATGGCCTCGGGCACAGTATGCCCCCGGGCACAGTATGGCCTCGGGCACAGTATGCCCCCGGGCACAGTTGAACAAGCTGGAGCAGCCTCATGCGAGCCTACTCAGAATCTCGTTATTAGCATCATAAAAACCCTCGTAAAATTTCTCGTTAAAGTCAGATTGGAGATTCACTGAAAGAATTGCTAATAAGATCCTACTGCAACATAAATTTCTTCGTTCAATTATTTGGCAAATGGCTCACGAAAATTAAAAAAAAGAGCATGTAATTTTTAATTATATTCCCTTGCCGTTTTCTTTTCAAGTCTTTGGTAATGTTCATTTAAATCAATAAATAAATAAATATATAAATATTTGATGTGCTTTTGCCTGATAATAAGAGAATGAACTATTTTATTAAGACTATAAAATACATCTGAAAAGGATAGTGTAGCTTAGGTTATTTCTACCTTCCATAGGACGTAAACATACACTGAGAGTGACAGATGTCAGCCGGTGGCTGAGCGGACAGAACACTGTACGCGTGATCCTGTGGTCCCGGGTTCGATCCCGGGCGCCGGCGAGAAACGATGGGCAGAGTTTCTTTCCCCCTGATGACTCTGTTACCTAGCTGTAAATAGGTACCTGGGAGTTAGTCGGCTGTCACAGGCTGCTTCCTGGGGGTGGAGGCCTGGTCGAGGACCGGGCCGCAGGGGACACTAAAGCCCCGAAATCATCTCAAGATAACCTCAAGATGTACGCCCAGTCCCGTTTTGTTAACTACTTTATTTCACAATAAAATATTTTCGTGAAGTTTATACCGGAACTTTTGTCACGTAAATCATATATCCTTAAGCTTGGGGGAACAGGTAATCAACAGAACGTTAATATGTGTGATTAAGGGCGGGACATCTATTGTAGTGTGGGTTGGTGGTGTTGTTGTCGTTGATCCTTCTTTCTGGACAACCCAACCCACAACTCGGTAGAGTGTTTATACTTTACCAGGAGCTCACACTGGCACTTCTGGCTCTTGGGGAGGGGCTCAACGTCACACGTTTAGGGGATGCGGCTCCAAAATTTAGCCACCAGCCCAAACATTAGACAAAGAGAGAGAACTCATAACTAAACATTTTTCCGGCTTCTAGTTGCCAAGTTGAACATCATATTCTGTGGACAATATCATTTAACATTTCAGCCGCAAACGTTGCAAACGTTGCAGTATTGTTCAACCATCAGGGTGAATTTGTTTGAGAATTTTTTATTTACAGAGCCATACAAAATATTTGTGTGCATTCTATTAATTTTAATAATAAATATTACGTGTTGGGACTCCATGTTAGCTGATGTTAATGGACAAAAGTTTAATATGCAAATTTGGACTACGTGAATTGAGTGAATTGTTGTGTGTTCTGGGTGACTGTTGAACGGTTGTAAACATATCGCACCTGTGTGCTTCGTTGGGCCGGGAGTGTGTATGTTGGTGTCTGCCAGCCCGACTTGTCTGTCTGTTCGTCAGCGGCTGTCAACACCACCCAGACGGCAGCTCCTGTCATTCAGCTGCCGTCAGCACCACCCACAGCTCCTCCTCCTGTCACTCAACTGCTGTTACCAGACAATGTGTTCCATAAATCATCAACCTTATTCCTAAACCAGTATTTACCCAGGTCTTTTGTTTAATCTAAAGTTATCGCATTTATATACAGTATTTCGTGCTCTGTTTTGTCTCATTTAAAGCCTTATTAATATCCTCCCTTTGTTATACAATATTGTCCAGCTGTACCGATCAGCCATGTTGTATACTTAGCTAATTAAAAAAAAAACATTATGGAAACACCAGTTACTTGGACAATAAGCTTAACCTTGTTGAAAGGGCAAGAAAGCTTACGTATGGAAAGAAAGCTTAACCAAAGAACAATGAACAAATCCACAAGGGCCGTGAAGAGGATTCGAACCTACGTCTGTGAGCATCCAAGACGCTGCCTTAATCTTAATCGTGTCTTAACCAAAGCCTTGTTGTTCTTCTTAGCGGAGGCGTCGACCAGAGGACCCGATGCCGCCCCGGCTACTCGAGTTTGGGAAACGACGAGAGGGGTTGGAAACCCCCCTTTACTGCCACTTCAGACGACGGACGTGACCGATAAAGCGGTAAGTGGCTTAGTATCTCGTATCTGGTGTTGACGTTGCCGGCTCCAGCCCCCCGTCTAGGTGAACGGGAACTGTGAGACCGTAACCAAACCTACACCGGCAGTTACAGGACCCCCCCCCCCCAGGAGTGTGTTGAGCTCCTCGCTCCTTCCCGCCAAAACCAACAAGACCGCCGCCCCTCTGGTTTGTTTACTCTTTCACGCGTTCCAACACTCACCACCAATTTTCCAAACATTGTTTTTTTGTTTTGTTTTTCTTCTTACAGTGTTTTAGGATTTATAATATGTAGTTGTTGATTTCTACAACTAGTTATTACATCCTTTTCCAGCATTGGATGTCTGTTGTTGAACACCGGACTTATGTTATCTGAGGTCTGCATCATATTTTATGTTTATGGAGACTGGAGTGTACCGGTGGAGCTACGAGCCCGTCTCTGCCTTCCTCTGGCGGGAACAGTTGGCGGGCCATTCAAAATAAAGCAGAAAATAGCTTAAGACGGTAAATTAAAAATTACCATATGAACTACAGGATAATAGCCCTGCCTTGCAAAACGTAACTACACCCGGGTTGGGGGTTGTAAATTTGTAAGTTTGAAGTATTTACATAAATGTTTCAGGATAATTATACCCCTCCCCAACCCCGCCAGCCCCATTCCCCCTAAAACTTGGGGGCTTTTGACGCCGGAAAGGAAAAACATCAGTAAAATTCCAGGAACTAAAGGCCCTTGTGGTCGACAAGAGAATAGCCCTCCTGATGGTCCTCAACACACAACATTCACTCTGGGTTGCTGTACTAAATTGTTCACTCACTCGCGAGCTTGACACTGGGAGAAAGAGGTTTGGAGGGAGATACGTGATTCGGGAGAAATACGTCCCGTCTTGAACTGCTGGCACTACA
>NC_091192.1:21129052-21164052 GCF_040958095.1 Procambarus clarkii | reverse complement strand
CCTGAATGGTCCCCAGGACAATATGCAACTGAAAACTCACACCCCAGAAGTGACTCGAACCCATACTCCCAGAAGCAACGCAACTGGTATGTACAAGACGCCTTAATCCACTTGACCATCACGACCGGACAAAATGATTGCCCAAGATTACTATCCGAGTGCCGGCGGTGGGGGGGTTCAAATAGCCTCGGCTATCACCTCATTTTGTCCGGTCGTGATGGTCAAGTGGATTAAGGCGTCTTGTACATACCAGTTGCGTTGCTTCTGGGAGTATGGGTTCGAGTCACTTCTGGGGTGTGAGTTTTCAGATATATATATATATATATATATATATATATATATATATATATATATATATATATATATATATATATATATATATATATATATGAATGGTCCCCAGGACTATATGCGACTGAAAACTCACACCCCAGAAGTGACTCGAACCCATACTGCCAGGAGCAACGCAACTGGTAACTACAGGACGCCTTAATCCGCTTGACCATCACGACCGGATATAAGGAAGTGATAGCCGAAGGTATTTGAACCACTTCCCCGCCGGCACTCGGATGGTAATCTTGGGCATAGCATTTTATCAAATCACCTCATTCTTTGGGGCACACGTGAGGAACACAAAGGATTACCATCCGAGTGCCGGCAGGGAAGTGGTTCGGAAATTAATGCTTTCGAAATTATGAAAGTAATCTGGGTACCATTGTCTACACTCCTTTAACACGCAGACACTTTCACACCTGAAAATAGAGTATATTTAAAATCTAGGAAAAAGAACAATGTTAATACCTAGAAAAGGAACAATTGTAACACATAGAAAAAGAGCAATTTTAACACGAAAAAATTAAGTTTTGACACCTAGAAAAAGAACAATTTTATGACTTAGAAATTAAAAAAAACACACACACACACGCAAAAAGAACAGTTTTGACAGCTGGATAAAGAAAAGCTTTAACACATAGAAAATGAACAATTTTAACACGAAAAAAAAAAAAATTGTCACCAGGAAAATTGATCATTTTGACACTTGCGGAGGAAAAAAATAAAAACAATGTTCACTTTTAGAATTGGCATAACCCAGTCCAGCCCGAGCAACGCTCACAGGAGCGGTCCTGTTGATCGGCTAAACTCTCGCAGTCGCAGCAAATAATCATTATAACCAATTAAAAAAAAAAGTCCCATGTACAGTGGACATGTAGCGGGCGACACAGGAGATTTTTAATACCCAAAACTAATTCAACCCTAAAATTTAGATAGCATCGTGGCACAATGTCAGTGGCATAAATTTGACTTCCATGACAAAGTTTCATGACAGTGTTAACATCAGAGATGAATGTTAACATCATTGTTAATTCATCAGTGATGAATTCGCCAAATAGGATCTCAGTGTTGTTAAATATTACATTTAACAATATCAAGGGACAACAATTCTAAGATTTAATGCTAATAAAATCATTGACTTTTTTTTAATTATTAAAGTCTGATCGAAGTCGGCTCGATTGATGTGAGCCTTTTACCTGTTAACAGATCAATGGCGACAGTATGACTGGTGTTAACAATGGCGACAGTATGACTGGTGTTAACAATGGCGACAGTATGACTGGTGTTAACAATGGCGACAGTATGACTGGTGTTAACAATGGCGACAGTATGACTGGTGTTCACAATGGCGACAGAGTGACTGGTAAAGACTGCTGTCCAGAGAGTGATTCACTGACTGCTGACTGACTGCTAGCTGACTATATTAACTAGCTGACCAATTAAGACAAAAAATACTATAAAGCACTAATTAGTAGTGGAATTATTTTAGATTGTCTTGGAATACACAGTATAAGTCATCATACACTGAAGAGCCTTCAAGATGATACAACAGTATACAATACTCTTGTTCTAATACTGAACTCTGATAACACACAAAATAATATTCTGGGCAAGTCTGCAATTTTTCACGTGAATGAAGCGAGAAATCACCTCTTGATTCAAGATCTTTCACGGAATAGGTTTTCAACACGCAATTTACAAAAGCAAATTGAGTGAACAAAAAAGTTATTTGAGCAAAATCCTTTATTTAACCTAATCCCAAAAATGTCCTAAACTCTAGAGATGTGGATTTTAGACTTAATTTGCTGTTCGAATTGAATTTTGTTACTGTGGATAATATGATGTGGACGAGGATCGTCTAATTCCTCAGTGTTCTAGTGGCAGGTAGGAAAGGTTGAAATTTCCAGTTGGACAGCGGTTAGTTGCTTCTGAAATCCTTCCTTATTTAAGGCTGTTCGTAGCGCAGTTGATAGCGTTGTTGTCACCCGCTCTTGGGGGTCGGTGGTTCGAGACTCTTGCGGGGCCCAGGTGAATGAAATATTGTTATCTCTGAAGACACTCTTAGCTCTAGTGATGCTTTTTGTGATATTTTTCAAACTGCAGCATCCTTCCCTGCGCCTCTCTCTCTCTCTCTCTCTCTCTCTCTCTCTCTCTCTCTCTCTCTCTCTCTCTCTCTCTCTCTCTCTCTCTCTCTCTCTCTCTCTCTCTCTCTCTCTCTCTCTCTCTCTCTCTCTCTCTCTCTCTCTCTCTCTCTCTCTCTCTCTCTCTCTCTCTCTCTCTCTCTCTCCCTGGTCTGTATTGTCCTTGGGGATGCCTGTGAGGTGTATGAGGTGTGAGGTGTGAGGGGGGGCGGCGTGACGCTGTGTGAGTAATATGAGTTAACCTGGAGAATCTCACACAGAAAAATTTAACGAGACAGAATTTTACATTTATATAACGTCACTAGACCTTTGTGTGTTATTTAACCTCATTTAATGCAGAATAATTCGCTGTGATATTTGAAGCTTTTATGTGTCCAATTAGGCAAGAATTGCAATGAGCAAAGAAGTGAAGTGGTTGGAGGAAAACTCGATTATTTCTTGATTGCAAAAGCATTTTGAATGCTCGTATTATTATTATTATTATTATTATTATTATTATTATTATTATTATTATTTTTATTATTATTATTATTATTATTATTATTATTATTATTATTGAATCTGTTGCAATAGAAATGACGAAAACAGGTAATGGTTTGCGTTTACCTGATTCATTTAAAATAGATTCAAGTAAAAATTATTGAATAAATATGTTACTTGATATCTACTCCACACTCAAACTCATCTGTCACTGTCACCTGTCAACTGTCATCTGTCCCTGTCAACTGCCACTGTCTTACCTCTGTCTACATATACTGTCACTGTATACATTTCATCATTACTTCCGAAGACGTGTTGAAAAGACACGATGGTGCTTAAGTATTTGTTCCTTAGTGGTTATCCTTAGTGTAATTTCTTCCTTAGTGTATCTTCCTTAGTGGTTATAAACTTTACTATTCCTCCTGTTAATTTCTTCATGATTTACTGTCATGAATCTATGTGTATATATCTATACTATATGAGAGAGTGTCTGTTTGCCTGACAGTTCGTCCGGTCGAGGCTGGAAACAAACGCTTCGGGCTAGTCTCACCCAAATTTGCAAGGGGAATGGTCTGAGGTATGGGACGGACATAGTCTAGTCGAGATAGACCTAAGGTAAATGTTTTTAAGAAATATTAGCAATTATAAAAACCCTGCAGACCAATTTCATGTGGGTCAAGTGTGAAAGAGAGAGAGAGAGAGAGAGAGAGAGAGAGAGAGAGAGAGAGAGAGAGAGAGAGAGAGAGAGAGAGAGAGAGAGAGAGAGAGAGAGAGAGAGAGAGAGAGAGAAAGAGAGAGAGAGAGAGAGAGAGAGAGAGAGGGGGAGAGAGAGAATAGCAAAAATAAAAGTATAGTTACAAAAAAGATTTGTATATTCATAAAAATGGAGCTCCATGGCTTACCATCAATCTCCCACAAACGATCGAAATATCTAGCAATATTCAGATTTTCCTGAAGCCCGTCCCCTACATGGCTTGCACACGACTCCAAAATACTCACTGCAAAATGCTTTACCAAATTAAGTGGAAATTTATGCATGCCATTTGTAGGCAATTTAAATAATTAAGCTGGAATAGTTATTTCAGCATTTTTGTGTGTGATTTTTCCAGAGTAATGTAAATGCAAATTTAAATGTAAATAAAGTTGGGTAATAGTAAACATAATAGTATATGCTCGTACCTCGTTTTCTGTTGAATTTAAGTTAATTTACTGACTTACTAATATATAGAACTGTTAAATTGATTCGGAATTAATTTTCATGATTTTAATATCACATATTTGTGTGTGTTTAGTATGTTTAATATCACATATTTGCGTGTTAGTATGTTTAATATCACATATTTGCGTGTTAGTATGTTTAATATCACATATTTGTGTGTATTCAATAATTTACTTGGCAGGTTGCTAAGTTTAACTGCAGTTGACCTGTGAAAGACCCCATAAGGTCACTCTGCTGCTACAGTGCCACCATCGTAACATTTTCTGCTTTCATGTGTCATACATACACCTGTTTTATTTCATAGTGTCGAGGGACAGGTAGCCAGTATATATATATTTTATATATTTATGTATATATATTTTTATATATGGACACACACGGCTCTCTGGTCTTTACGATACTCCTTCACTCTGAGGATATTGAAAATATGGAAATCAAACCACTGGACCCAAAGGCGCATCTCCCTTCTCGCAACGTTTTGCTTTAGAAAGACCGACAATGAATAAGAAATAACGGCGCGCCATTTGTGTCTTACAGCGAACACAGGGGAGTTATAGCGCCCCCTCACAGTTCTCCACCTGATCCACTCATGCACGCTATGTGTAAATAATTTCTCCCACTCATACACGCTATGAGACAAAAGGGCAATGGTATAAATTAAATATTCGTGGATTAAGGGTCCGAACTGCGTATTATATCACCCATAATGACATGTATTTGGCCCCATATGCTCTCATCAATGGTAGGAACTCACTCATACACACACACACACACACACACGCGCGCGCGCGCGCGCGTTAGGGAGTTCTTGCGTTGCTATATTGACCGGTCTTGAAGCCTCGTAGAGTGTTACGTAATATTATTTTCGGCTATATCCGAGATATTGTCATGGGACTGGAGAAGGCCCCTCTGAGTTTTAGGGTTCGGACCCTCGCTCGACTCCTGGCAGGCGGCCAATGGCACCGTCAAGCATGTCTCTTTAAGGATTAGTTAGAGAGAGTACTCTCTCCCTGTTGGTACTTGACAGAGAGAGTAGCAGCTCTTGCTGCGGCGCACAGCAGGCAGACAGCTACAACACTTGCTGTAGACTGTGGCAGACAGCTACAACACTTGCTGTAGACTGTGGCAGACAGCTGCAACACTTGCTGTAGACTGTGGCAGACAGCTGCAACACTAGATGTGGCATGAAACAGAGACGTGTAACACTTGCTGGGGACGCCAAAGTTGGAGCTGGACTCAGTGATCTAACCTTCTCTGTCACATTCCATATTCAATAACATATATGTGTCGTCTGTCGCTGGCCCGTTGACACCAGTGACATATGTAATCACATTTAATCTCTTATCCGATAATTAACATCTAACTGTAATCTCTCTCTCTCTCTCTCTCTCTCTCTCTCTCTCACTCTCTCTCTCTCTCTCTCTCTCTCTCTCTCTCTCTCTCTCTCTCTCTCTCTCTCTCTCTCTCTCTCTCTCTCTCTCTCTCTCTCTCTCTCTCTCTCTCCTGGCAGCATGGGTTCGAGTCACTTCTGGGGTGTGAGTTTTCAGTCGCATATAGTCCTCGGGACCATTCAGGCTTGTTTGCATATATAAATTATTCCCTTGATATATATATACGAGGGCGATAAATGAATACTGAAGGTATAACCTGCTTCGTCTCCCTCCTCGAGCACAACACACACACCGAAGAAATGGTAACAACAACACATCGGAAACGCTAAAAAACATCAGAGCACAAATCACCAAGAAAATTGAAGAGGGAAATACCGCAAGTGCTATTCGAGTCCTCACCAGTGACGAGGAAATTGCTGCAAGAAACTCAGCCACAGCACCGGCCCTGCAAAGCAAGCACCCACCCAGAGCCTCACGAGTCGACAACATTGTACCACCACCACCAGGCGAGGCCATTTCAAACCCCATTAACTGTTGGTAAATCTGAGGTCTATAAGGCAGTCGTTTCTTTTCCACCTGGGTCAGCAGGCGGCTTTACATGATTAAAACCTCAACACATCAAACAAATATTAAATCCCACGGTTGGTGATGCTGCACAAGATCTTATTGTGGAACTCACAAGGTTCGTCAACATGTGTCTGGCTGGTGATATACCTGAGGCCATCAGGCCTCTCTTTTTTGGTGCCTCCCTCTGTGCTCTCAACAAGAAGGGTGTAGGGTAATCAGGCCAATCGCTGTTGACAACACTCTCTAGCCAATCACTGTTAACCCTGATCACCCTAGCAGTAAAAAGGTATCAGGGAGTTTGACAGCTGCTTCCTGTACTCACCTAGTTGTGCTTGCGGGGGTTGAGCTCTGGCTCTTTGGTCCCGCCTCTCAACCGTCAATCAACTGGTGTACAGATTCCTGAGCCTATTGGGCTCTATCATATCTACACTTGAAACTGTGTATGGAGTCAGCCTCCACCACATCACTGCGTAATGCATTCCATTTGTCAACTACTCTGACACTAAAAAAGTTCTTTCTAATATCTCTGTGGGTCATTTGGGCACTCAGTTTCCACCTGTGTCCCCTTGTGCGTGTTCCCCTTGTGTTAAATAGTCTGTCTTTATCTACCCTGTCGATTCCCTTGAGAATCTTGAATGTGGTGATCATGTCCCCCCTAACTCTTCTGTCTTCTGTGTGTGTGTGTGTGTGTGTGTGTGTGTGTGTGTGTGTGTGTGTGTGTGTGTGTGTGTGTGTGTGATTGTGTGTGTGTGATTGTGTGTGTGTGTGTGTGTGTGTGTGTGTGTGTGTGTGTGTGTGTGTGTGTGTGTGTGTGTGTTTACTAGTTGTGTTTTGCGGGGGTTGAGCTTTGCTCTTTCGGCCCGCCTCTCAACTGTCAATCAACTGTTTACTAACTAACTACTAACTTACTAACTACTTTTTTTTTCCACACCACACACACACACACCCCAGGAAGCAGCCCGTGACAGCTGACTAACTCCCAGGTACCTATTTACTGCTAGGTAACAGGGGCACTTAGGGTGAAAGAAACTTTGCCCATTTGTTTCTGCCTCGTGCGGGAATCGAACCCGCGCCACAGAATTACGAGTCCTGCGCGCTATCCACCAGGCTACGAGGCCCCCTACCAGGCTACGAGGCCCCCTATGTGTGTGTGTGTGTGTGTGTGTGTGTGTGTGTGTGTGTGTGTGTGTGTGTGTGTGTGTGTGAAAAAAAGTTGATTGACAGTTGAGAGGCAGGCCGAAAGAGCCAGCGCTCAACTCCCGCAAGCACAACTAGGTGAATACAGAGCTTTGGCCATTACTCTCCGCTGGGCTCCGTCTCTGACAACTCAATTGTTGGATGTAGTTTTGTTATCGTGGCGCAGCACACCCAACATTTCCCCGTGTGTCTCTCTCTGTTTCCTCCCCTCACACGTGTGTGTGTGTGTGTACAGGTATACATATATATATAGCTGAAGGAGGCATTCGATCAGAATTCTGTGCTAAATTTCACGTACGAGATGGAGAACAATGGGAAGCTGCCCTTTCTGGACGTAACAGTCACGGAAAGGAGCGGAGGCTTCCACACTGCAGTCTGCACTAAAGAAACAAACATAGGAACGTGCCTCAATGCCAACAGTGACTGCCCAGACAGGTACAAGAGGAGTGTTGTCAACGCTTACGTCGACCGTGCTCTCAGCCACAGCTCAGGATGGAAGCAAGTCGATGAAGAACTTTGTAGGGTAAGGCAGGTCCTAGTCAACAACGGCTTCTCTAACGGTTTCATTGAAGACATCATAAAAAGAAAGGTGAAAAGCAATGCAACCTCTGAAGAGTCAACTAGCACAGCACTTGTACCCTTATTAGACTGTTTTACAGGAACTTCCTTTCGACGGCTCATAAAACGGAGGAAAGGGTCCTGAAAGATATTATTGATAGGAACGTTATCCCTACAGACAAAAATCAGAAAATACAATTGACAACTTACTACAAAAACAAAAAAACGGCCAACCTACTCATGAAAAACTCCCCAGACACCAAACAGAACGCTCTGAAGGGTGTCGTCGTCTATGCCTTCACATGCCCGCTTGGGGACTGTAAGCCCCAAAGAACTCAGTATATAGGCAAGACAACAACGTCTCTATCTAGGCGATTAACAATGCACAAACAACAGGGCTCCATCAAGAACATATAATCTCTTCTCACAATCAGACCATCATCAGAGGAATCTTAACAAGCAACACAGAAATCATCGATAAATACAGCGATTGCAGAAGACTCGACATCAGCGAGGCACTACACATAAAAAATTCAACACCAGCAATCAACAGCCAATTAATGCACAACTATATCCTACCCACTTCAAGACCCCGAACCAACATATAAGCAGCAAGAGCAAGTATGGGTCAATAGGCCTTCTACAGTTACTTCCAGTCTTATGTTTTCATACCCATTGATTCGTGTTCTAGCATAGTTCTGTCACCTCACCCACAACGTTTGTGCCATATCACCTCAACCAAAACGAGTATAAGTATGATGTATGTTTTGTGTAAACTAGTCTTTGAAAACGTAAGAAGCATTACGAAACGAGTTCAGGCGTCAGACCAAAAATAAAGAATGAATTTTTGAGAGTTTATTTTTCAATTACCCTCGACAGTGAAGAAAAATGTAAGAAATATTGAGAAGATTCGTGTTAGAATTATTAATCTTACCCTTTCGGTCATATTCAACAACACACACACACACACACACACACACACACACACACACACACACACACACACACACACACACACACACACACACACACACACACACACACACACACACACACACACACACACACACACACACGCACGCACACACACACATTACAGAAGACCCAGACAGGAATATGATAGAAA
Source organism: Procambarus clarkii (assembly GCF_040958095.1). Lineage (NCBI taxonomy): Eukaryota > Metazoa > Arthropoda > Malacostraca > Decapoda > Cambaridae > Procambarus > Procambarus clarkii. Next base: position 21,155,040 of record NC_091192.1, on the reverse strand, counting down.
CAATATGGCCACCATTAACATAATAGAGAGAGCAGCTTCTGTTGCTAGCAGGAATGGATCTGGACTACTAATTATGAGAGACTTCATCCATCGGAAGATAGATTGGGAGAACAGAGACCTGCATGGAGGACCAGAAACATGGAGAGCTAAGCTGCTGGACGTGGCAACAAGAAACTTTCTAAGCCAGCACATCAAGGATCCAACAAGAATGAGAGGAGAGGATGAACCAGCAATGCTTGATCTGATATTTACCCTAAATGAGTGGGATATAAGGGAAGTCAAGATGGAAGCACCCTTGGGAATGAGTGACCACAGTGTATTGAACTTTGAATACCTGGTAGAGCTCGGAATTATCCCCCCCCCCCCCCGAAAAAGAACTAGGAAACAAAAGGCTGGCATACCGAAAGGGAAATTATGAGGAGATGAGAAGCTTCCTAAGGGAAATACCTTGGGACACAGACCTCAGAGACAAGTCTGTACAGGGTATGATGGACTATGTTACCCAAAAGTGTCAGGAGGCTGTAAACAGGTTCATCCCGGCCCAAAGGGAAAAATCCGAGAAACAAAAGAAGAATCCATGGTATAATAGGGCATGTATGGAAGCGAAGAAACTGAACAAAAAGGCGTGGAGGAACTTCCGGAATAACAGAATACCAGAAAGCAGAGAGAGATACCAGAGAACCAGGAATGAGTACGTCAGGGTGAGAAGAGAAGCAGAGAAAAATTATGAAAATGATAAAACAAACAAAGCCAAGACCGAACCAAAGCTACTCCACAGTCACATCAGAAGGAAAACAACTGTGAAAGAACAGGTAGTGAAACTTAGAACAGGCGAGGACAGGTATACAGAGGATGACAGAGAGGTGTGTGAGGAACTCAACAAGAGGTTCCAGGAGGTCTTCACAATAGAACAGGGTGAGGTCACTGTGCTAGGAGAAAGGGAAGTAAACCAGGCGGCCTTGGAAAAGTTCGAAATTACGAGAGAGGAGGTCAAGAGACACCTGCTGGATCTGGATGTTAGAAAGGCTGTTGGTCCAGATGGGATCTCACCATGGGTACTGAAAGAGTGTGCAGAGGCACTTTGCTTACCACTCTCCAGAGTGTATAGTAGGTCACTAGAGACGGGAGACCTACCAGAAATATGGAAGACGGCGAATGTGGTCCCAATATACAAAACGGGCGACAGGCAAGAGGCACTGAACTACAGGCCAGTGTCCTTGACTTGTATACCATGCAAGGTGATGGAGAAGATCGTGAGAAAAAACCTGGTAACACATCTGGAGAGAAGGGACTTCGTGACAAATCGCCAACATGGGTTCAGGGAGGGTAAATCTTGCCTGACTGGCTTAATAGAATTCTACGACCAGGTGACACAGATTAAGCAAGAAAGAGAGGGCTGGGCGGACTGCATTTTCTTGGATTGTCGGAAAGCCTTTGACACATCACCGCATAAGAGGCTGGTACATAAGCTGGAGAGACAGGCAGGTGTAGCCGGTAAGGTGCTCCAGTGGGTAAGGGAATACCTAAGCGATAGGAAGCAGAGAGTTATGGTGAGGGGTGAGACCTCCGATTGGCGTGAAGTCACCAGTGGAGTCCCACAGGGCTCTGTACTCGATCCTATCTTGTTTCTGATATATGTAAATGATCTCCCGGAGGGTATCGATTCATTTCTCTCAATGTTTGCGGACGATGCTAAAATTATGAGAAGGATTAAAACAGAAGAGGACTGTTTGAGGCTTCAAGAAGACCTAGACAAGCTGAAGGAATGGTCGAACAAATGGTTGTTAGAGTTTAACCCAACCAAATGTAATGTAATGAAGATAGGTGCAGGGAGCAGGAGGCCATATACAAGGTATCATCTGGGAGAGGAAATTCTTCAGGAGTCAGAGAAGGAAAAAGACTTGGGGGTTGATATCACGCCAGACCTGTCTCCTGCAGCACATATCAAGCGGATAACATCAGCGGCATATGCCAGGCTGGCCAACATACGAACGGTATTCAGAAACTTGTGTAAAGAATCATTCAGAACTTTGTATACCACATATGTCAGGCCAATCCTGGAGTATGCAGCCCCAGCATGGAGTCCATATCTAGTCAAGGATAAGACTAAACTGGAAAAGGTTCAAAGGTTTGCCACCAGACTAGTACCCGAGCTGAGGTATGAGCTACGAGGAGAGACTACGGGAATTGAACCTCACTTCGCTGGAAGACAGAAGAGTTAGGGGGGACATGATCACCACATTCAAGATTCTGAAGGGAATTGATAGGGTAGATAGACAGTCTATTTAACACAAGGGGACACAGGTGGAAACTGAGTACCCAAATGAACCACAGAGATATTAGAAAGAACTTTTTTAGTGTCAGAGTGGTTGACAAATGGAATGCATTAGGGGGTGATGTGGTGGAGGCTGGCTCCATACACAGTTTCAAGTGTAGATATGATAGAGCCCGATAGGCTCAGGAATCTGTACACCTGTTGATTGACGGTTGAGAGGCGGGATCAAAGAGCCAGAGCTCAACCCCCGCAAACAGTTGAGTACAACTAGGTGAGTACACACACACACAAACATATATATATATATATATATATATATATATATATATATATATATATATATATATATATATATATATATATATATATATATATATATATATATATATATATATATATATATATATATATATATATATATATATATATATTTTGGTAGCAGTCTTTCCTGTAGACATATATTATTAAATATGACCGAAAAAGTAAGATTAATAATTCTAACACGAATTTTCTCAATCTTTCGTACATTTCTTTTCACTGTTGGAGGTAAATCAAAAATCAATTCTCCAAAATTCATTTTTATTTCTAGTCTGACGCGACACGAGCGCGTTTCGTAAAACTTATTACATTTTCAAAGACTTTAGTTCACAAATACACAACTGAATAGAACTTACGCATCTCCGATTTTATATCTACATTTGAGTGAGGTGGAAGGGGTGATGTGGCATTAATAGGGTATTAATTTCATCAACACAAGACAGAACACGAAACAATGGGTATTGAATAGAAGTGTTTGTAGAAAGCCTATTGGTCCATATTTCTTGATGCTTCTATATTAGAGCGGAGTCTTGAGGTGGGTAGAATATAGTTGTGCAATAATTGGCTGTTGATTGCTGGTGTTGACTTCTTGATGTGTAGTGCCTCGCAAACGTCAAGCCGCCTGCTATCGCTGTATCTATCGATGATTTCTGTGTTGTTTACTAGGATTTCTCTGGCGATGGTTTGGTTGTGGGAAGAGATTATATGTTCCTTAATGGAGCCCTGTTGCTTATGCAACAAGGCTCCATTAAGGAACATATAATCTCTTATATGTTCTCTCTCTTATATGTTATATAAGACATATAAGAGATATAATCTCAGATATAGATATAAGAGATTCATATAATCTCTTATATGTTACATATAATCTCTTATATGTCTGTGCTTATGCAACAGGGCTTCATTAAGGAACATATAATCTCTTCCCATAACCAAACCATCGCCAGAGAAATCCTAGTAAACAACACAGAAATCATCGATAGATACAGCGATAGCAGGCGGCTCGACGTTTGCGAGGCACTACACATCAAGAAGTCAACACCAGCAATCAACAGCCAATTATTGCACAACTATATTCTACCCACCTCAAGACTCCGCTCCAATATAGAAGCATCAAGAAATATGGACCAATAGGCTTTCTACAAACACTTCTATTCAATATCCATTGTTTCGTGTTCTGTCTTGTGTTGATGAAATTAATACCCTATTAATACTCTTGTTCTGTCTTGTGTTGATGAAATTAATACCCTATTAATACCACATCTTGTTCTGTCTTGTGTTAATGCCACATCACCCCTTCCACCTCACTCAAATGTAGATATAAAATCGGAGATGCGTAAGTTCTATTCAGTTGTGTATTTGTGAACTAAAGTCTTTGAAAATGTAATAAGTTTTACGAAACGCGCTCGTGTCGCGTCAGACTAGAAATAAAAATGAATTTTGGAGAATTGATTTTTGATTTACCTCCAACAGTGAAAGGAAATGTACGAAAGATTGAGAAAATTCGTGTTAGAATTATTAATCTTACTTTTTCGGTCATATTTAATAATATATATATATATATATACATAACGCTTCAGCTGATAGTTTGCTGTAGGAAAGAGAAGTCAGTGATTAATACCCCTTCATTCTAAAGTCATGACTACAAGTTAAGGGAAGAGACTTAGGACGCTGAAACAGGCTGTTCTAACGACCATTGTCGGAATGGAAAGTTGACTTTGATGTTTGATGGGCTGTGGGAGCTATAATTAAGAGCGGGAAGAAATAGGTTTCAAGGCATATTGAAAGTGGGGGTTTAAGGAGGAGCTTAGATGAAGGAAGAGAATGAGGGAAGGAAGAGGTACGGGTGTAGAAATGGGTGGGGGGTGAGACGGGGGGGGGGAGAGAGGGGTAGGGAGAGGTGTTTAGTGTTATGGGATGGTATGTGGCGGTGTGGGTAGACGTACCTGGGATAGGAAAGGGGATTGGGTGGGGTGGTTAATGGTAAGGTGGTGAGAGTGGGGAGACGATGGGTTGTGATATTATTCTGCAATAGGTATTTATTCTCTCTTTTTTGTCTTTTTTTTTTAACTAAGTCTAGGGTTCATAAGGGCGGGCAAATGACGTACCTAGTGAAACTGCAAGCAAGAGCTGTTATCGTACCTCAGCTCATCTGAAGCTTCCTTCTAGAAACTCATATATTTTATGAGAATGTACTGTGAAACTATCACATAGGTAACTATCATATAAGGGACCTGGTGAAACTGCAAGCAAGAGCTGTAATCCTTCCTGAGCTCAGTTGAAGCCTAGAGGCCCATTTATTTCATGAGCCTGTGCTATGCATCAGCAGGAATAGCTTTTTTCATTAACAACATTAGGTAACAATCAATAAGGAACAGTATGAGCGTGTAGCCAACTGTGTGCCAGAGTCTTCATGTGGTCAGTTGACCTGATATCCCGTATGTCAACCTGTTGAGCGAACAAGTTCCAGATGCCAGTCAGCCTCGGAGTGAATGATCGCTGATGGAGTGATGTTATTGAGAATGGCAGTTCCAGCATGAGAATGTTGAAGGTTGAGAGCCTAGTGCTACGGGTGGGAACTACTGGCTGTCCACGGAGTTGGGCTAGGTGCAGAACTTTAAGGATGTTGGCCTTATACATAACAATAAGACCACCAACGTCACGACGGTGTTGCAGGCTCTGGTGTTCAGACCGTTCCCACCAGACTTGGTCAAGACTAAGAGATGAGCCTTCTAGCCCGTCTCTCCACTTTGTCCAACAGTCTGACGAATGACGGGGGCAGGCGATCCAAGAGTGATGTGCATACTCTAGATAGGAGCGAACTTGTGCTTCATATAAGGTTTGGCAGCCGCTGCTGTCAAGATGTGAGATGCGCCGTAGAGCTGTTAGTTTTACTGACTGCATTTTGAGCAAGATTAAGCACGTTGCTCTTCATTGTCATTGAAGAGTCGAACTTCATTCCCAAGATGTCAAATTTATCAGTGAACTCTCGGGGTTTGGCACCCATTTGCAGGCCTGACCGATTTGCCATATGCAGTGTTGTTATCATCATCGCTTGTGTCTTCTCAGTCACAAGTGTGACCTGCCATCTCCTGCCCCAGGTGGAAAACGCTGAAAATTGGTGATTAATGAATCTTGCAGCAGTTAGCATTTCTTCCTTTCTGTATGTAAAGGTTAGAGTACAGTCATCAGTATAGGCTTGAGCTTCAGGAATGAGATGAAGTTGATCGTTGAAATAAACATTCCACAGCAGAGGGTCTCTCTCTCTCTCTCTCTCTCTCTCTCTGTCTCTGTCTCTGTCTCTGTCTCTCTCTGTCTGTCTCTCTCTCTCTCTCTCTCTCTCTCTCTCTCTCTCTCTCTCTCTCTCTCTCTCTCTCTCTCTCTCTCTCTCTCTCTCTCTCTCTCTCTCTCTCTCTCTCTCTCTCTCTCTCTCTCTCTCTCTCTCTCTCTCTCTCTCTCTCTCTCTCTCTCTCTCTCTCATCAACTGTCGGTGAGTCAATTAGACATCAAAGCAATCTCCTTAAGACTTCTCTCCCAAGGTCCTCCTCCACCTCCTCCTCCTGCACCTCAGGCGTCCCACAATGTCAACCTCATTATAACGGTCATCTTAATGTCAATTATACGGACTTGCCAAAGTGAAACCTGAAACTCGCACCTTAATTGGAACCCAATAAAAGTTCCTTTACCAGAGATAAGATGAAACTCGTCATGAAGGCGACGAGTCGCGCGGAGCCTTGTCTGGTGACATCAACCAAAACGTATTTTGCTGTGAAACTTGAAACGTTATAAATTATATTTTTTGTCATGGTTTAGGCGCGTTAATTAGACTAGTCCTCGCTAAACATTTCCTGCCAGAAATTTGATCTAAACGGGTAAATGAACGTGTCAGAAAATTCACAATTTTGAAGCGGAATCATATGGAAGAGAACGCAAAATTCTGTGTCAAAGTCAAATTGTTAAATCTGCCTTAGAAACCATTGTGTCTTACTGATGAATACTACACAAACTTCAAAAGCAGACAGGAACAGTGCAACGGATCAAAGAGAACCTAACCGACAGGAAACAGAGATTCATAGTGAGGGATGTGAAGGGGAAAGGGAATTATCAGGGGGAAAGTGACAAGCCATTACGACTATATAGCACTGGAAAGGGATCAGGATAAGGATTTTGGATGGGATGGGGAGGGTGGGGGGTGGGGGGGGGGGGGGTTATGAAGGCATGGTGAGAAATCACTGTTGAGCAGGATAACAAATGGTATCCTAATAAGGATAGTTCAGATTTCCCAGACTCCTAATCATAGGTGAAAGGCCTAATCTCTGAATTAGAGTTCTACACTCCAATATTTTCCCGGATGAGTCTAAAATACACGAGAGATGAGTCACATTGCAATGATCTAAGAACGTTCGAAAGGCGGGGGCCTATAGCTCGACCCTGCAAGCACATCTAGGTGAGTACACATCCTGGGTGAATGTGGGTCACGTTCCCCCAACTCGAGAACCCAAGATGCAGACCACAACAGACCCATAAACCATTCCACTTCACAAAATTTCTAACAAACACTCTCTCTCTCCCCTTCTCTCTCCTCTCCCAGCCATATCAGTCAAGGATCACGTTAGTGTCGGCCAAGGAACAGGTCAGTGTCAGTCAAGGAACAAGTCAGTGTCAGTCAAGGAACAGGTCAGTGTCAGTCAAGGAACAGGTCAGTGTCGGTCAAGGAACAGGTCAGTGTCGGTCAAGGAACAGGTCAGTGTCGGTCAAGGAACAGGTCAGTGTCGGTCAAGGAACAGGTCAGTGTCGGTCAAGGAACAGGTCAGTGTCGGTCAAGGAACAGGTCAGTGTCGGTCAAGGAACAGGTCAGTGTCGGTCAAGGAACAGGTCAGTGTTAGTAAAGGAACAGGTCAGTGTCAGTCAAGGAACAAGTCAGCGTCAGCCAAGGAACAGGTCAGTGTCAGTCAAGGAACAGGTCAGTGTTAGTAAAGGAACAGGTCAGTGTCAGTCAAGGAACAAGTCAGCGTCAGCCAAGGAACAGGTCAGTGTCAGTCAAGGAACAGGTCAGTGTTAGTAAAGGAACAGGTCAGTGTCAGTCAAGGAACAAGTCAGCGTCAGCCAAGGAACAGGTCAGTGTCAGTCAAGGAACAGGTCAGTGTTAGTAAAGGAACAGGTCAGTGTCAGTCAAGGAACAAGTCAGCGTCAGCCAAGGAACAGGTCAGTGTCAGTCAAGGAACAGGTCAGTGTTAGTAAAGGAACAGGTCAGTGTCAGTCAAGGAACAGGTCAGTGTCAGTCAAGGAACAGGTCAGTGTCAGTCAAGGAACAGGTCAGTGTTAGTAAAGGAACAGGTCAGTGTCAGTCAAGGAACAAGTCAGCGTCAGCCAAGGAACAGGTCAGTGTCAGTCAAGGAACAGGTCAGTGTCAGTCAAGGAACAGGTCAGTGTTAGTAAAGGAACAGGTCAGTGTCAGTCAAGGAACAGGTCAGTGTCAGTCAAGGAACAGGTCAGTGTTAGTAAAGGAACAGGTCAGTGTCAGTCAAGGAACAGGTCAGTGTTAGTAAAGGAACAGGTCAGTGTCAGTCAAGGAACAGGTCAGTGTTAGTAAAGGAACAGGTCAGTGTCAGTCAAGGAACAGGTCAGTGTTAGTAAAGGAACAGGTCAGTGTCAGTCAAGGAACAGGTCAGTGTTAGTAAAGGAACAGGTCAGTGTCAGTCAAGGAACAGGTCAGTGTTAGTAAAGGAACAGGTCAGTGTCAGTCAAGGAACAGGTCAGTGTTAGTAAAGGAACAGGTCAGTGTCAGTCAAGGAACAGGTCAGTGTCAGTCAAGGAACAGGTCAGTGTTAGTAAAGGAACAGGTCAGTGTCAGTCAAGGAACAGGTCAGTGTTAGTCAAGGAACAGGTCAGTGTCAGTCAAGGAACAGGTCAGTGTTAGTAAAGGAACAGGTCAGTGTCAGTCAAGGAACAGGTCAGTGTTAGTAAAGGAACAGGTCAGTGTCAGTCAAGGAACAGGTCAGTGTCAGTCAAGGAACAGGTCAGTGTTAGTAAAGGAACAGGTCAGTGTTAGTAAAGGAACAGGTCAGTGTCAGTCAAGGAACAGGTCAGTGTTAGTAAAGGAACAGGTCAGTGTCAGTCAAGGAACAGGTCAGTGTCAGTCAAGGAACAGGTCAGTGTTAGTAAAGGAACAGGTCAGTGTCAGTCAAGGAACAGGTCAGTGTTAGTAAAGGAACAGGTCAGTGTCAGTCAAGGAACAGGTCAGTGTTAGTAAAGGAACAGGTCAGTGTCAGTCAAGGAACAGGTCAGTGTTAGTAAAGGAACAGGTCAGTGTCAGTCAAGGAACAGGTCAGTGTCAGTCAAGGAACAGGTCAGTGTTAGTAAAGGAACAGGTCAGTGTTAGTAAAGGAACAGGTCAGTGTCAGTCAAGGAACAGGTCAGTGTCAGTCAAGGAACAGGTCAGTGTTAGTAAAGGAACAGGTCAGTGTCAGTCAAGGAACAGGTCAGTGTTAGTAAAGGAACAGGTCAGTGTCAGTCAAGGAACAGGTCAGTGTTAGTAAAGGAACAGGTCAGTGTCAGTCAAGGAACAGGTCAGTGTTAGTAAAGGAACAGGTCAGTGTCAGTCAAGGAACAGGTCAGTGTTAGTAAAGGAACAGGTCAGTGTCAGTCAAGGAACAGGTCAGTGTCAGTCAAGGAACAGGTCAGTGTTAGTAAAGGAACAGGTCAGTGTTAGTAAAGGAACAGGTCAGTGTCAGTCAAGGAACAGGTCAGTGTCAGTCAAGGAACAGGTCAGTGTTAGTAAAGGAACAGGTCAGTGTCAGTCAAGGAACAGGTCAGTGTTAGTAAAGGAACAGGTCAGTGTCAGTCAAGGAACAGGTCAGTGTTAGTAAAGGAACAGGTCAGTGTCAGTCAAGGAACAGGTCAGTGTTAGTAAAGGAACAGGTCAGTGTCAGTCAAGGAACAGGTCAGTGTTAGTAAAGGAACAGGTCAGTGTTAGTCAAGGAACAGGTCAGTGTTAGTAAAGGAACAGGTCAGTGCCAGTCAAGGAACAGGTCAGTGTCAGTCAAGGAACAGGTCAGTGTTAGTAAAGGAACAGGTCAGTGTTAGTAAAGGAACAGGTCAGTGTCAGTCAAGGAACAGGTCAGTGTCAGTCAAGGAACAGGTCAGTGTTAGTAAAGGAACAGGTCAGTGTCAGTCAAGGAACAGGTCAGTGTTAGTAAAGGAACAGGTCAGTGTCAGTCAAGGAACAGGTCAGTGTTAGTAAAGGAACAGGTCAGTGTCAGTCAAGGAACAGGTCAGTGTTAGTAAAGGAACAGGTCAGTGTCAGTCAAGGAACAGGTCAGTGTTAGTAAAGGAGCAGGTCAGTGTCATTCAAGGAACAGGTCAGTGTTAGTAAAGGAACAGGTCAGTGTCAGTCAAGGAACAGGTCAGTGTCAGTCAAGGAACAGGTCAGTGTTAGTAAAGGAACAGGTCAGTGTCAGTCAAGGAACAGGTCAGTGTTAGTAAAGGAACAGGTCAGTGTCAGTCAAGGAACAGGTCAGTGTTAGTAAAGGAACAGGTCAGTGTCAGTCAAGGAACAGGTCAGTGTTAGTAAAGGAACAGGTCAGTGTCAGTCAAGGAACAGGTCAGTGTTAGTAAAGGAACAGGTCAGTGTTAGTCAAGGAACAGGTCAGTGTTAGTAAAGGAACAGGTCAGTGTCAGTCAAGGAACAGGTCAGTGTCAGTCAAGGAACAGGTCAGTGTTAGTAAAGGAACAGGTCAGTGTTAGTAAAGGAACAGGTCAGTGTCAGTCAAGGAACAGGTCAGTGTCAGTCAAGGAACAGGTCAGTGTTAGTAAAGGAACAGGTCAGTGTCAGTCAAGGAACAGGTCAGTGTTAGTAAAGGAACAGGTCAGTGTCAGTCAAGGAACAGGTCAATGTTAGTAAAGGAACAGGTCAGTGTTAGTAAAGGAACAGGTCAGTGTCAGTCAAGGAACAGGTCAGTGTCAGTCAAGGAACAGGTCAGTGTTAGTAAAGGAACAGGTCAGTGTCAGTCAAGGAACAGGTCAGTGTTAGTAAAGGAACAGGTCAGTGTCAGTCAAGGAACAGGTCAGTGTTAGTAAAGGAACAGGTCAGTGTCAGTCAAGGAACAAGTCAGTGTTCTTGTTCTCTTCAATTTCCTCCTGAGAAAAGCGCATCAAGGCTCCAGTCAACTTCTATCTAGAAACCACAATTAATTCAGTTTCAAAGTTTATGTCTGAGCTTCAAATATTATAATTCTGAGCACCATATATCCTATTTCTAAGCTTCGTATATATGTATTTTTATTTGTATTTGCTTCGTATTCCATATTTCAAATAACCTCTACTAAACCATTGTCCAGGACAATGCATCTAAATTAGTCCTTATATCTACCTCGTATCCACGCCCGGCCAAATCAGGTCCTTGAAGATAGTAAACCTTGGTCTTCAAACTTCTTTCTTGGCCAGTTGCAATACCCTCTAAGGCTCAGTCTAGACCCCCCAACCCAACAGCTAGTCTTCATCCAGACCCTGACCAGCCCAACGTCTAGTCCAGACCCACTATCTGGTCCGACGCGCCTTCCCACTGTGGCTGCTCCATAAATATATCAAGAATTATCTGGCGATTACTTTTGTGTCCAGTTGATTATCACTGATGTTGGAGTAGGGTACGTTCTCTCTCTCTCTCTCTCTCTCTCTCTCTCTCTCTCTCTCTCTCTCTCTCTCTCTCTCTCTCTCTCTCTCTCTCTCTCTCTCTCTCTCTCTCTCTCTCTCTCTCTCTCTCTCTCTCTCTCTCTCTCTCTCTCTCTCTCTCTGTCTCTCTCTCTCTCTCTCTCTCTCTCTCTCTCTCTCTCTCTCTCTCTCTCTCTCTCTCTCTCTCTCTCTCTCTCTCTCTCTCTCTCTCTCTCTCTCTCTCTCTATACATATATATATATATATATATATATATATATATATATATATATATATATATATATATATATATATATATATATATATATATATATATATTCTCCCCATTCTTGTGATATAAGACTAGAAGAAGCCATAAATGGCAGTAGCTGAGCTTCCTTGGCCAGATAGTCACTTCATCACACGCCGCTTACTGACACACTCACCTCTTCCTCACACAGTACCCACTTACACACTCACCTCTTCCTCACACAGTACCCACTTACACACTACCCATTTACACAGTACCCACTTGCTCACACAGTACCCACTTACACACTACCCATTTACACAGTACCCACTTACTCACACAGTACCCACTTACTCACACAGTACCCACTTACTCACACAGTACCCACTTACACACTACCCATTTACACAGTACCCACTTGCTCACACAGTACCCACTTACACACTACCCATTTACACAGTACCCACTTGCTCACACAGTACCCACTTACTCACACAGTACCCACTTACACACTACCCATTTACACAGTACCCACTTACTCACACAGTACTCACTTACACAGTACCCACTTACTCACACAGTACTCACACAGTACCCACTTACTCACACAGTACTCACTTACACAGTACCCACTTACTCACACAGTACCCACTTACTCACACAGTACTCACTTACACAGTACCCACTTACTCACACAGTACCCACTTACTCACACAGTACTCACTTACACAGTACCCACTTCACAGCATTTACCCACGCACACAAGCATTTAGACGCTGTATGGCAACAACGCCCAAAAACAAGCTTGCCAACTTATCACTCTAGATATTACGTAGCATTTTGTGGAGGTATCAACAAAATGTTTAATTGTAAAATAATGTGCAATGTTTAAACATAAAGGTATGTTCCCACAAACACAGGAAAAAGATGTAACTGTGCTAAGTAACTTCTGGCAAAAAGTTTGGTTCTGAGAGGAATACCAATGAGACATTGGGCAGGGTTGGTAGCAGTGGACGCATCCAGCAGAGATGCAAAGTGGTCTCCACCTCGGCAGGGTTGGCAGCAGTGGTGTCAACAAAGTCGCTCACTTGCCAACGACTTTTGCACTTGCCTCACAAAGTTGGCAACTTATTCTCTCATAAAGTTTGGTTCCAGAGGGATGGGAGAGGAACTTACCTAGTTCTTGTCCCTCGTTCGTTAAAGCACGTAGTTCTTTATACCAAACTTGTCAGAGGGGGAAATTTAGCGAGATGGCGCACAGGGTTACAGGGTTACTCTGCTTAAAGGTGCTCTAATTTGTTTTGTGAGGTTATTATCGTAAGGTTGTTGCCGTAAAGTTAATATCAAGGTTATTATTACTATCAGGTTTTTACTGTCGTAAAGTCAGTGGTATCGTAAGGTCAATATTATCGTAAGTTTTTACTCAACTCCCTCTCATATATTCCTCTAAGCTTCACTACAGCTCTTTCACTCATGCTCATCATAGCAGGTCGTTCTCTGTAGCAGGTACTGTAGCAGGTCATCAGAGTACTGTAGCAGGTCATCAGAGTACTGTAGCAGGTCATTAAGTACTATAGCAGGTCATCAGAGTACTGTAGCAGGTCATCAGAGTACTGTAGCAGATCATCAGAGTACTGTAGCAGGTCATTAAGTACTATAGCAGATCATCAGAGTACTGTAGCAGATCATCAGAGTACTGTAGCAGGTCATTAAGTACTATAGCAGGTCATCAGAGTACTGTAGCAGATCATCAGAGTACTGTAACAAGTCATCAGAGTACTGTAACAAGTCATCAGAGTACTGTAACAAGTCATCAGAGTACTGTAGCAGATCATCAGAGTACTGTAACAAGTCATCAGAGTACTGTAGCAGATCATCAGAGTACTGTAACAAGTCATCAGAGTACTGTAACAAGTCATCAGAGTACTGTAACAAGTCATCAGAGTATTGTAGCAAGTCATCAGAGTATTGTAGCAGGTCATCAGAGTACTGTAACAAGTCATCAGAGTACTGTAGCAGATCATCAGAGTATTGTAACAAGTCATCAGAGTACTGTAGCAGGTCATCAGAGTACTGTAACAAGTCATCAGAGTATTGTAGCAGGTCATCAGAGTACTGTTGCAGGTCATCAGAGTATTGTAGCAGGTCATGAGAGCACTGTAACAAGTCATCAGAGTACTGTAACAAGTCATCAGAGTACTGTAGCAGGTCATCAGAGTACTGTAACAAGTCATCAGAGTATTGTAACAAGTCATCAGAGTACTGTAGCAGGTCATCAGAGTATTGTAACAAGTCATCAGAGTACTGTAACAAGTCATCAGAGTACTGTAGCAGGTCATCAGAGTACTGTAACAAGTCATCAGAGTACTGTAGCAGGTCATCAGAGTACTGTAACAAGTCATCAGAGTATTGTAGCAGGTCATCAGAGTACTGTAACAAGTCATCAGAGTATTGTAGCAGGTCATCAGAGTACTGTTGCAGGTCATCAGAGTACTGTAACAAGTCATCAGAGTACTGTAGCAGATCATCAGAGTACTGTAACAAGTCATCAGAGTACTGTAACAAGTCATCAGAGTACTGTAGCAGGTCATCAGAGTATTGTAGCAGGTCATGAGAACACTGTAACAAGTCATCAGAGTACTGTAACAAGTCATCAGAGTACTGTAGCAGGTCATCAGAGTATTGTAGCAGGTCATGAGAGCACTGTAACAAGTCATCAGAGTACTGTAACAAGTCATCAGAGTACTGTAGCAGGTCATCAGAGTACTGTAACAAGTCATCAGAGTACTGTAGCAGGTCATCAGAGTACTGTAACAAGTCATCAGAGTACTGTAGCAGGTCATCAGAGTACTGTAGCAGATCATCAGAGTACTGTAGCAGGTCATCAGAGTACTGTAGCAGATCATCAGAGTACTGTAACAAGTCATCAGAGTATTGTAGCAGGTCATCAGAGTACTGTAGCAGGTCATCAGAGTACTGTAACAAGTCATCAGAGTACTGTAGCAGATCATCAGAGTACTGTAACAAGTCATCAGAGTACTGTAACAAGTCATCAGAGTACTGTAGCAGGTCATCAGAGTACTGTAGCAGGTCATCAGAGTACTGTAGCAGATCATCAGAGTACTGTAGCAGATCATCAGAGTACTGTAGCAGGTCATCAGAGTACTGTAGCAGGTCATCAGAGTACTGTAGCAGATCATCAGAGTACTGTAGCAGGTCATCAGAGTACTGTAGCAGATCATCAGAGTACTGTAACAGGTCATCAGAGTACTGTAGCAGGTCATCAGAGTACTGTAGCAGGTCATCAGAGTACTGTAGCAGATCATCAGAGTACTGTAGCAGGTCATCAGAGTACTGTAGCAGATCATCAGAGTACTGTAACAGGTCATCAGAGTACTGTAACAGGTCATCAGAGTACTGTAGTAGCTACAGCTTGCATCTTCCGTTGAACTGTAGAACATTTGTCTACAGACCGATGTTATCTGAACTCTCTTTACCTGCTCTGACAGAAGGACAATAATGAATATGGTAAGAGGCGGTGGTAGGCTAAGTCCTATTTGTGAGGGCGAGTCAGAGATGGTGTTGTTTCTGGCTGCTCTCTGATGGTGATGATGGTGATGATGGTGATGATGATGATGATGATGAAGATGATGCACTCTCGTATCCTTAAGTATCTGTCCCCTCAGATCCGGGTCGGACGCACGATGATTGTAGACTAGTTGAGGGTAGTGTGCGGAGGGACTGTTGTTGTTTCAGATTTAGCCATTCAGAACGAGATGCCCATGTAGCACGGGCTATGGTGAGCCCGTAACGGAGGGACTTATTAGCGGCGCTGATGTAGCGGCTATAATCTACCTCTCTCCCTCATACCCCCTAAGCTTCGTTACGTCTCGCTCCCTTATACTCCCTAAGCTTCACTGAATCTCCTTCCCTCATACCTATAGTAACTTTCACAACACCAACATTCCTCATACCCTCAGAGCTTCATTACAGCTACCTCACTCATACCTTCCTAAGCGTCACTACCCCTCCTGAATCCACAGACCCAAACCTACAATATTAAATCAATATTAAACCAGAAGCCCTAGTGAAGATCAGCTAACTTAAACAGGATTCCCAACTTAATATTTGCTTAAGAGAACTTAACAGAGTTTGAAGGATTTCGACCCAGCAATTCGCGTAATGATTCCTAACACCATTACGTATTGTTATGACTGGATATGTGTATGAACACATGTCGTGCTTAACAATGAAGTCTAGCATGATTCTCAGTGTTTTGGACTAGACTCTGGACTGTCATGGGAACATCAAAATAGGTAAGTATATCATTCAATAATATTTTTACGTTTTCTTTCTTAAAACAAAACTGCATAAACTAACATAAAAATATAATTTAACACACGCTTAACAATTCCGACAATATGTACGTATTCATCACTGTTATTTGTAAACGTTTACATTTTCAATATATCATACAATCGTTTTTATTATCTTAATTTTTTAGGGACAAACTCTCTGCCTGATATATCAAGCAATATACCCGGAGAGGTGCATCTCGACGCTGCTTCTCTGATTTTATATATATATATAATAAAATCATATATATATATATATATATATATATATATATATATATATATATATATATATATATATATATATATATATATATATATATATATATATATATATATATATATATATATATATATATATATATATATATATATATATATATATATATATATATATATATATATATATATATATATATATATATATATATATATATATATATATATATATATATATATATATATATATATATATATATATATATATATATATATATATATATATATATATATATATATATATATATATATATATATATATATATATATATATATATATATATATATATATATATATATATATATATATATATATATATATATATATATATATATATATATATATATATATATATATATATATATATATATATATATATACCATATTTCAAGAAATATGAAACCCATATTTCTTGATGCTTCTATATTGGTGCGGAGTCTTGAAGTGGGTAGAATATAGTTGTGCATTAATTGACTGTTGATTGCTGGTGTCGACTTCTTAATGTGTAGTGCCTTGCAGATATCAAGCCGCCTGCTATCGCTGTATCTATCGATGATTTCCGTGTTTTTTGTTAAGACTTCTCTGGTGATAGTCTGGTTGTGGGAAGAGATTATATGTTCCTTAATGGAGCCCTGTTGCTTATGCATCGTTAATCGCCTGGAAAGAGATGTAGTTGTCTTGTCTATATACTGAATTCTTTGAGGCTTACAGTCCCCAAGTGGGCATTTGAAGGCATAGACGACATTCGTCTCTTTTAAAGCGTTCTGCTTTGTGTCTGGAGAGTTTCTCATGAGTAGGTTGGCCGTTTTCTTGGTTTTATAGTAGATCGTCAATTGTATCTTCTGATTTTTGTCTGTAGGGATAACATTTCTATTAACAATATCTTTCAGGACCCTTTCCTCCGTTTTATGAGCTGTGGAAAAGACGTTCCTGTAAAATAGTCTAATAGGGGGTACAGGTGTGTTAGTTGTCTCTTCAGAGGTTGCATGGCGTTTCACCTTCCTTCTTATGATGTCTTCGACGAAACCATTGGAGAAGCCGTTGTTGACTAGGACCAGCCTTACCCTACAGAGTTCTTCATCGACTTGCTTCCATCCTGAGCTGTGGCTGAGAGCACGGTCGACATATGCGTTAACAACACTCCTCTTGTACCTGTCTAGGCAGTCACTGTTGGCATTCAGGCACATTCCTATGTTTGTTTCCTTAGTGTAGACTGCAGTGTGGAAACCTCCGCTCCTTTCCATGACTGTTACATCTAGAAAGGGCAGCTTCCCATCCTTCTCCATCTCGTACGTGAAACGCAACACAGAATTCCGCTCAAATGCCTCCTTCAGCTCCTGCAGATGTCTGACATCAGGTACCTGTGTAAAAATGTCGTCAACATACCTGCAGTATATGGCCGATTTTAAGTTCATGTCGACTAAGACCTTTTGCTCGATGGTACCCATGTAGAAGTTCGCAAACAGAACACCTAGGGGAGAACCCATGGCGACCCCATCTACTTGCTTATACATGTGCCCATCCGGGCTCAAGAAGGGTGCCTCTTTAGTACAAGCTTGGAGTAGTTTCCTTAGAATGTTTTCTGCTATGTCAAGAGGAGTGCAGGCCGGATCACGGTACACTCTGTCCGCTATACATGGGTATATGCAGAGTCACAGAGGCCTGGAAGTAATTACACATTACAATTGGTGGTTAAACAGCACAGCTAATGACCAGGGAACTCTCTCCTGTTATTAACAACCGTGTCACTACCTCTGTCCCTCTTCTTCCAAGTTGTTGTTATTCCAAGTAGCACGGGCCATGGTGAGCCCGTAACTTACCTGGCACAGGAGCGGTGCCTCTTCTTCCAAACTACCACAAACATTAAATAACATATGTAGGGGCACCCATTAGGTTAAGATACATATATTAAATAAGAGATGTAAGGGTACCGATTGCCGGTCACAGTAATTTCTGATCCTTGTGCCTAACTACCTGGTCCACCTCACACGCACATGGTCCACCTCACACACCTGGTCCACCTCACACACCTGGCCGACCCACACACCTGCACCGACGTCGTGAAGAGTGATATATTACCCGAGCAGTTGTACAGCGATACGGGCTCACCATAGCCCGTGCTACTGGAACTTATTGTTCTGAGTAGCGAATCTTAAACAACAACAACAACAACAACATGTGCAGCAAGAACATAGCCATTGATAGCTTGTGGGAACGCGTGGCCCCGCTACAGGAAGCACTCAAGCGAGTGTTCTTTATGAAACTGCAGTGTTCCAATATCAGGAACATTGAGGTCCAAACCTTCTTAACGTTGACGGCAGGAGGTTATACTGTCTCGTTGACGGTAGGAGGTTATACTGTCTCGTTGACGGTAGGAGGTTATACTGTCTCGTTGACGGTAGGAGGTTATACTGTCTCGTTGACGGTAGGAGGTTATACTGTCTCGTTGACGGTAGGAGGTTATACTGTCTCGTTGACGGCAGGAGGTTATACTGTCTCGTTGACGGTAGGAGGTTATACTGTCTCGTTGACGGCAGGAGGTTATACTGTCTCGTTGACGGTAGGAGGTTATACTGTCTCGTTGACGGCAGGAGGTTATACTGTCTCGTTGACGGCAGGAGGTTATACTGTCTCGTTGACGGTAGGAGGTTATACTGTCTCGTTGACGGTAGGAGGTTATACTGTCTCGTTGACGGTAGGAGGTTATACTGTCTCGTTGACGGCAGGAGGTTATACTGTCTCGTTGACGGTAGGAGGTTATACTGTCTCGTTGACGGCAGGAGGTTATACTGTCTCGTTGACGGTAGGAGGTTATACTGTCTCGTTGACGGTAGGAGGTTATACTGTCTCGTTGACGGTAGGAGGTTATACTGTCTCGTTGACGGCAGGAGGTTATACTGTCTCGTTGACGGTAGGAGGTTATACTGTCTCGTTGACGGCAGGAGGTTATACTGTCTCGTTGACGGTAGGAGGTTATACTGTCTCGTTGACGGTAGGAGGTTATACTGTCTCGTTGACGGTAGGAGGTTATACTGTCTCGTTGACGGCAGGAGGTTATACTGTCTCGTTGACGGTAGGAGGTTATACTGTCTCGTTGACGGCAGGAGGTTATACTGTCTCGTTGACGGCAGGAGGTTATACTGTCTCGTTGACGGTAGGAGGTTATACTGTCTCGTTGACGGCAGGAGGTTATACTGTCTCGTTGACGGCAGGAGGTTATACTGTCTCGTTGACGGCAGGAGGTTATACTGTCTCGTTGACGGCAGGAGGTTATATTGTCTCGTTGACGGCAGGAGGTTATACTGTCTCGTTGACGGCAGGAGGTTATATTGTCTCGTTGACGGCAGGAGGTTATACTGTCTCGTTGACGGCAGGACGTCACTGTCTGGGGCAGCAGGAGACCATTATCATCTCCTGGCCCATCACTGACGGGCAGGGGGAAGGCGGAGGTTGTGGTTATATTTACATACTCCACCTCCTCCCGACCAATACCTTCGACAGGAAAATCGTCGTCGATAATGCTCGAGGAGTCGCTATTATGACTCGTATTCAGCAGCACCAACTACGCCTATGTGTAGCTGTTGGCAATCTTGCTGGCCAATATAAACGCCAATCTTCCCCTCCTCAGATGACCTTTATATTTTCCCTGGATATGGAAATAGGCAGTGAATTGGGTAATATAGCGATCATAGATAAATTAGACTTTCCTTAGCATCGGGGTGGGGGGTGGGGGGGGGGGAAGTTGAGTTTGAGGAAATTGTATCAGAAGAGCCAGGTTTCCGTACAGCTGATTTTGAGGTAATTCAAGATCAAGTATGTTTATTGAGACAAGAGAAAAATATATCTAAAAGTTATAGAGTAGCTTAGGCAATTTCTACCTAGCTTAGGATGGGTCAAATTTTACCCAAACCCCCCCCCCCCCTGCAGTTTTCACAATATCGGAAATAAAGTAAATCTGACTCATGATCGTTATTTTTCAGCCGAATTCTGGTTCACTGCACATATTTGGAGTTTGAAATTACGACCTTTTATTCCGAAAATGCATATGTCAATTAAAGAAAAGGGCGATGAGTCAAATTTTGCCAACCCCCCTCCCCCCTGCAGATTTCACAATATCTGAAATATCGAAAATTTGACGCCTGAGCCTGATTTTTAATTGGCATATAAAATAAGCCAATTACTGAAACCGGCGATCGGTCATATTTTGCCCAAACCCCCCTGCAGTTTTCAAAATATCTGAAATTTCGGAAATTTGACTCCTGAGCGTGATTTTTTAGCAAAATTCTGACTTTCTGCACCTATTTTCATTTTCAAATTACGACTTTTTATACCGATAATATGCCAATTACTGAAAACAGCGATGGGTCATATTTTGCACAACTTCCCCCCCCCCCCCTGCTGTTTTCAAAAAATCTTAAATGTCGGATATTTTACTCCTGAGCGTGATTTGCTCAGGAGAGGATTTGCTCAGACCTGTGGGTGCTTGGTCAGACCTGTGGGTGCTTGGTCAGACCTGTGGGTGCTTGGTCAGACCTGTGGGTGCTTGGTCAGACCTGTGGGTGCTTGGTCAGACCTGTGGGTGCTTGGTCAGACCTGTGGGTGCTTGGTCAGACCTGTGGGTGCTTGGTCAGACCTGTGGGTGCTTGTTCAGACCTGTGGGTTCTTGGTCAGACCTGTGGGTGCTTGGTCAGACCTCTGGGTGCTTGTTCAGACCTGTGGGTTCTTGGTCAGACCTGTGGGTGCTTGTTTAGACCTGTGGGTGCTTGATTAGACCTGTGGGTGCTTGATTAGACCAGTGGGTGCTTGGTCAGACCTGTGGGTGCTTGGTCAGACCTGTGGGTGCTTGGTCAGACCTGTGGGTGCTTGATCAGATGTGTGGGTGCTTGTTTAGATCTGTGGGTGCTTGTTAAGACCCGTGGGTGCTTGTTAAGACCCGTGGGTGCTTGTTAAGACCCGTGGGTGCTTGTTAAGACCCGTGGGTGCTTGTTCAGACCTGTGGGTGCTTGAGTAGACCTGTGGGTGCTTGGTAAGACCTGTGGGTGCTTGTTCAGACCTGTGGGTGCTTGTTCAGACCTGTCGGTGCTTGTTCAGACCTGTGGGTGCTTGTTCAGACCTGTGGGTGCTTGGTCTAAGCAACAGTGTAAACAACTGTCTAAACAACAGGTCTGAACAAGCACCACACAAACAAGCACTCTCTGAATTACAATTTTTTTCTGAATTGTGAAGCCTGTATTGCCCGCCTGGCAGGATACTGATACACTGGAAGTTTTCATGTGTCCGGATACCGGCGATGGAGTGGTATTGGCTATTTATTTAACCATATCTTGGCTTTCATTTAAAATATATTTTCCTTGAAATGTAGTCACATTATAAATAAATAAATAAATAAATAAATAAATAAATAAATAAATGTTTATTTAGGTAAGGTACATACATACATGAATTTTTTTTACCAAGATTGGTGGACTTATAGATAGAGCTAGTACATACAATGCCTAAAGCCACTATTACGCAAAGCGTTTCGGGCATGAAAAACTTAAATGACTAACGCTTAATACTAATTGAGGATAAAGAGTAAAATGAAAACAAGAAATGAAAACATGGCTGGAAAAGCAGCACAAATACAATTCTGTCGACTAACAGCGCTCTTTAAAAAAAACAGACATTGGTTGACAATAGAAGGGTAAGGTAGGTTACAGGGAATTTATTAGGTATAGCTTCGTTTTTATCTTAAACTGGTTGAGAGAGGTACAGTCTTTAACATGGTTGGGAAGGTCATTCCACAATCTGGGTCCCTTGATTTGTATAGCATTTCTAGTTTGATTAAGTCGTACTCTAGGAATATCAAAACCGTATTTATTTCTGGTGTGGTGCTCATGGGTTCTGTTACAACCTTCTATGAAGCTTTTGAGGTCAGGATTGGCATTACAGTTTAGAGTTTTATATATGTATAATACACATGAGAGAATGTGCAGTGACTTAATTAGGTTAATTAACTTAATTAGGTTAATTAACTTAATTAGGTTAGGTTAGGTTAGGTTAGGTTAGGTTAGGTTAGGTTAGGTTAGGTTAGGTTAGGTTAGGTTAGGTTAGGTTAGGTTAGGTTAGGTTAGGTAGGTTAGGTTAGGTTAGGTTAGGTTAGGTTAGGTTAGGTTAGGTTAGGTTAGGTTAGGTTAGGTTAGGTTAGGTTAGGTTAGGTTAGTTAGGTTAGGTTAGGTTAGGTTAGGTTAGGTTAGGTTAGGTTAGGTTAGGTTAGGTTAGGTTAGGTTAGGTTAGGTTAGGTTAGGTTAGGTTAGGTTAGGTTAGGTTAGGTTAGGTTAGGTTAGGTTAGGTTAGGTTAGGTTAGGTTAGGTTAGGTTAGGTTAGGTTAGGTTAGGTTAGGTTAGGTTAGGTTAGGTTAGGTTAGGTTAGGTTAGGTTAGGTTAGGTTAGGTTAGGTTAGGTTAGGTTAGGTTAGGTTAGGTTAGGTTAGGTTAGGTTAGGTTAGGTTAGGTTAGGTTAGGTTAGGTTAGGTTAGGTTAGGTTAGGTTAGGTTAGGTTAGGTTAGGTTAGGTTAGGTTAGGTTAGGTTAGGTTAGGTTAGGTTAGGTTAGGTTAGGTTAGGTTAGGTTAGGTTAGGTTAGGTTAGGTTAGGTTAGGTTAGGTTAGGTTAGGTTAGGTTAGGTTAGGTTAGGTTAGGTTAGGTTAGGTTAGGTTAGGTTAGGTTAGGTTAGGTTAGGTTAGGTTAGGTTAGGTTAGGTTAGGTTAGGTTAGGTTAGGTTAGGTTAGGTTAGGTTAGGTTAGGTTAGGTTAGGTTAGGTTAGGTTAGGTTAGGTTAGTTAGGTTAGGTTAGGTTAGGTTAGGTTAGGTTAGGTTAGGTTAGGTTAGGTTAGGTTAGGTTAGGTTAGGTTAGGTTAGGTTAGGTTAGGTTAGGTTAGGTTAGGTTAGGTTAGGTTAGGTTAGGTTAGGTTAGGTTAGGTTAGGTTAGGTTAGGTTAGGTTAGGTTAGGTTAGGTTAGGTTAGGTTAGGTTAGGTTAGGTTAGGTTAGGTTAGGTTAGGTTAGGTTAGGTTAGGTTAGGTTAGGTTAGGTTAGGTTAGGTTAGGTTAGGTTAGGTTAGGTTAGGTTAGGTTAGGTTAGGTTAGGTTAGGTTAGGTTAGGTTAGGTTAGGTTAGGTTAGGTTAGGTTAGGTTAGGTTAGGTTAGGTTAGGTTAGGTTAGGTTAGGTTAGGTTAGGTTAGGTTAGGTTAGGTTAGGTTAGGTTAGGTTAGGTTAGGTTAGGTTAGGTTAGGTTAGGTTAGGTTAGGTTAGGTTAGGTTAGGTTAGGTTAGGTTAGGTTAGGTTAGGTTAGGTTAGGTTAGGTTAGGTTAGGTTAGGTTAGGTTAGGTTAGGTTAGGTTAGGTTAGGTTAGGTTAGGTTAGGTTAGGTTAGGTTAGGTTAGGTTAGGTTAGGTTAGGTTAGGTTAGGTTAGGTTAGGTTAGGTTAGGTTAGGTTAGGTTAGGTTAGGTTAGGTTAGGTTAGGTTAGGTTAGGTTAGGTTAGGTTAGGTTAGGTTAGGTTAGGTTAGGTTAGGTTAGGTTAGGTTAGGTTAGGTTAGGTTAGGTTAGGTTAGGTTAGGTTAGGTTAGGTTAGGTTAGGTTAGGTTAGGTTAGGTTAGGTTAGGTTAGGTTAGGTTAGGTTAGGTTAGGTTAGGTTAGGTTAGGTTAGGTTAGGTTAGGTTAGGTTAGGTTAGGTTAGGTTAGGTTAGGTTAGGTTAGGTTAGGTTAGGTTAGGTTAGGTTAGGTTAGGTTAGGTTAGGTTAGGTTAGGTTAGGTTAGGTTAGGTTAGGTTAGGTTAGGTTAGGTTAGGTTAGGTTAGGTTAGGTTAGGTTAGGTTAGGTTAGGTTAGGTTAGGTTAGGTTAGGTTAGGTTAGGTTAGGTTAGGTTAGGTTAGGTTAGGTTAGGTTAGGTTAGGTTAGGTTAGGTTAGGTTAGGTTAGGTTAGGTTAGGTTAGGTTAGGTTAGGTTAGGTTAGGTTAGGTTAGGTTAGGTTAGGTTAGGTTAGGTTAGGTTAGGTTAGGTTAGGTTAGGTTAGGTTAGGTTAGGTTAGGTTAGGTTAGGTTAGGTTAGGTTAGGTTAGGTTAGGTTAGGTTAGGTTAGGTTAGGTTAGGTTAGGTTAGGTTAGGTTAGGTTAGGTTAGGTTAGGTTAGGTTAGGTTAGGTTAGGTTAGGTTAGGTTAGGTTAGGTTAGGTTAGGTTAGGTTAGGTTAGGTTAGGTTAGGTTAGGTTAGGTTAGGTTAGGTTAGGTTAGGTTAGGTTAGGTTAGGTTAGGTTAGGTTAGGTTAGGTTAGGTTAGGTTAGGTTAGGTTAGGTTAGGTTAGGTTAGGTTAGGTTAGGTTAGGTTAGGTTAGGTTAGGTTAGGTTAGGTTAGGTTAGGTTAGGTTAGGTTAGGTTAGGTTAGGTTAGGTTAGGTTAGGTTAGGTTAGGTTAGGTTAGGTTAGGTTAGGTTAGGTTAGGTTAGGTTAGGTTAGGTTAGGTTAGGTTAGGTTAGGTTAGGTTAGGTTAGGTTAGGTTAGGTTAGGTTAGGTTAGGTTAGGTTAGGTTAGGTTAGGTTAGGTTAGGTTAGGTTAGGTTAGGTTAGGTTAGGTTAGGTTAGGTTAGGTTAGGTTAGGTTAGGTTAGGTTAGGTTAGGTTAGGTTAGGTTAGGTTAGGTTAGGTTAGGTTAGGTTAGGTTAGGTTAGGTTAGGTTAGGTTAGGTTAGGTTAGGTTAGGTTAGGTTAGGTTAGGTTAGGTTAGGTTAGGTTAGGTTAGGTTAGGTTAGGTTAGGTTAGGTTAGGTTAGGTTAGGTTAGGTTAGGTTAGGTTAGGTTAGGTTAGGTTAGGTTAGGTTAGGTTAGGTTAGGTTAGGTTAGGTTAGGTTAGGTTAGGTTAGGTTAGGTTAGGTTAGGTTAGGTTAGGTTAGGTTAGGTTAGGTTAGGTTAGGTTAGGTTAGGTTAGGTTAGGTTAGGTTAGGTTAGGTTAGGTTAGGTTAGGTTAGGTTAGGTTAGGTTAGGTTAGGTTAGGTTAGGTTAGGTTAGGTTAGGTTAGGTTAGGTTAGGTTAGGTTAGGTTAGGTTAGGTTAGGTTAGGTTAGGTTAGGTTAGGTTAGGTTAGGTTAGGTTAGGTTAGGTTAGGTTAGGTTAGGTTAGGTTAGGTTAGGTTAGGTTAGGTTAGGTTAGGTTAGGTTAGGTTAGGTTAGGTTAGGTTAGGTTAGGTTAGGTTAGGTTAGGTTAGGTTAGGTTAGGTTAGGTTAGGTTAGGTTAGGTTAGGTTAGGTTAGGTTAGGTTAGGTTAGGTTAGGTTAGGTTAGGTTAGGTTAGGTTAGGTTAGGTTAGGTTAGGTTAGGTTAGGTTAGGTTAGGTTAGGTTAGGTTAGGTTAGGTTAGGTTAGGTTAGGTTAGGTTAGGTTAGGTTAGGTTAGGTTAGGTTAGGTTAGGTTAGGTTAGGTTAGGTTAGGTTAGGTTAGGTTAGGTTAGGTTAGGTTAGGTTAGGTTAGGTTAGGTTAGGTTAGGTTAGGTTAGGTTAGGTTAGGTTAGGTTAGGTTAGGTTAGGTTAGGTTAGGTTAGGTTAGGTTAGGTTAGGTTAGGTTAGGTTAGGTTAGGTTAGGTTAGGTTAGGTTAGGTTAGGTTAGGTTAGGTTAGGTTAGGTTAGGTTAGGTTAGGTTAGGTTAGGTTAGGTTAGGTTAGGTTAGGTTAGGTTAGGTTAGGTTAGGTTAGGTTAGGTTAGGTTAGGTTAGGTTAGGTTAGGTTAGGTTAGGTTAGGTTAGGTTAGGTTAGGTTAGGTTAGGTTAGGTTAGGTTAGGTTAGGTTAGGTTAGGTTAGGTTAGGTTAGGTTAGGTTAGGTTAGGTTAGGTTAGGTTAGGTTAGGTTAGGTTAGG
>NC_091192.1:21063259-21120759 GCF_040958095.1 Procambarus clarkii | reverse complement strand
CACCTGCGCCCCGGCCAACTCCAGGCCCAAGAGCGTCAATGTCCACGTTATTGCTGGTATGTTTTGCTGTGTCCTGCTGCTTAAACAGGCTTCTCAGACGGGTGTAAGTAGCACTTACTGGTGGAGCACTTACGTGTCCAGGTTGGGTACAGCACTTACGTGTCCAGGTAGAGTATACCACTTACGTGTCCAGGTAGGGTACAGCACTTACGTGTCCAGGTAGAGTATACCACTTACGTGTCCAGGCGGCCCCCCGCCCCATCCCCGCCTGGATACGGAAGCGCTGTACCCTACCAGGGGGTGAAGTAGGGATTGTGGGGGAGGAAGTCAACCAAAACACAGATAACATAATATCACTGCATGATATAGTCCAGATTTTGGCAACTCAAACGTGTTACAATACGATATAGGATACATTTAGTCTGGTATATTTATGAACCTATCTTCAGGCTATGATCATCTAGACAGCGGCCATCCCAAACCAATCCTTTGGTTATATTCCTCAGAACCCCGGCCATCCCCAACTTCTCCTCGGGCTGTGATCCTGTGTGTCGTTGCTCTACAAGCACTGAACAATTGTATCACACTGTGTAATGATAAACAGTATTTTCACTTGCAACAAGAACACATATGTGATAACATCCATCTGATCACAAATGTCATATCATTCATGCAAACACTCAAACGACAGGGCCGACGGGTACTTATCAACTGGGTGCCAAGTCATGTGGGAATAATAGGAAATAACATTGCAGACGAAGCTGTAAAACTTGCTACTAAGAGAAGAAATGTAGACATTTACATACCACAGAGTCTATCACAGATTAAGAAAGTAATTAGAAACAGAGCAATGCAAAAGATGTACAGTGACCACAACACAGCAGTTGCAACATCAAGATCTGTGGGTTGGTACAAGAATTCAACCAACTACGAACCACTTAGTTTGATAAAAGGGAGCAGTAGAACAACAGAAGTACACTTACATCGCATCAGGCTTGGATACCCATGTGCATGGGAAATAGGCTTACAGGTTCCGGAAGATGAGAGGAAATGTCAGCACTGTGGAGAAATGCCAGACAGACCACTGGAACATTATCTAACACAGTGCACAGTTACAAACCCATTAAGATTTCAAATTAGATTCAACAGAGCAGAAGTTGTTAAACACATATGACAAAACCTTACTGAAGCGACCATACGAGTCATAAATACTCATACTCCGCCCAAGTAAAACAGAAACAAGCAACACTTAGTGGGCCAGCCAGAGGCTTAGGGCCCGCGCTGGAATATCCCTGCAAAAAAAAAAAGTATTTTCACTAATAAGAATTTATATTTTTTGCAGTGATGACTGCAGTTAGGCCTAGGTGTTCTGGTTCAGTTGTGAATTATTTTTAGTTACATGTACGTGGTCCTCAAGGCCTCGGGTTAGGGGCCAGATTCACGAAGCAGTTACACAAGTACTTACGAACGTGTACATCTTTCTTCAATCTTTGACGGCTTTGGTTACATTTATAAAACAGTTTACAAGTTTGAAACTTTCCAATCAACTGTTGTTATTGTTATAAACAGACTCCTGGTGTTTCCGAGCTCATTAACTGTTTAATAATTGTAAACTAAGCTGCCAAATTTTGAGTAAAGATGTACATGTTTGGAAGTGCTTGCGTAACTGCTTCGTGAATCTAGCTCCAGGCTCGTCCAAGCTACAGCCAACCCCAAAGACATTTATTAATTGTTAACATATTGTGTGTTAAAAATCCGTATTTTCTGAAATTCAAGTTAACATTATTACGTATCAGAATATGGTGAATATTTTGGTCTAAATTGGGTTGCATTAGGTGTTTAGGTTCTGTTGGTAACTATATTTTTATTTTAACCCGTCCTCGACTCAAGTCCATTACATCCAGCGGTCGACCCCACAGACGCATTCATAAATGTTAACATGCTGTTCATTCAAAACTGGATTTTTTCAAATATAAATTAATATTATAATATAAGAGCATATTGTGCATATATATGCATAGGTTAGGTTAGGTGTTTAGGTTCTGGTGGTGATTATTTGTATTTGTAGTACGTGGGTGAAGCATTTACAGCGTTGTGGTTGGAACAAAAAACGTCAGTGAAGCACTTGTTCCGGAAGTGTTCGAACGTCAACAGTTGTGAGTCGTGTGTAAACTGTTTTTCATTCATAAACAGCTGGTGTTTGGCGAGTGCATAGAATCACTTTTGGGTCTTTGGAGAATGGGCTGCGTCCTCATAAGCAAAGACCCAAAGTCCATTCCATGCACCCGCCAACCCCCAACTGTTTATGAATGAAAAACAGTTTACACACGACTCACAACTGTTGACGTTCGAACACTTCCGGAACAAGTGCTTCAGTGACGACTTTTGTTCGAACAACAACGCTATAAATGCTTCACCCACGTAATACAAATACAATCACCAACAGAACCTAAACATCTAACCTAACCTATAACTAACCATACATACCACTTTAATATATACCAATATGAACTTATATATGAGAAGAAACCTTTTTTTAATACACATAATGTTAAAACTAATGATCCCGTCTCAGGAGACGACCGCTACTTCCGAGCCTGGTCTGAGTTGCGTGCGTTCTATCCATAAACAAGAGGTTTGATGGCTAGATTAACGAGTATTTGACCATTTCTTATAAAGAGGAATGAACATCTACTAAGGTACAAGTCAAGTCCCGGAGGAGAGCGAAGCATTGCTCGGAAAAGAATTCGAAAGTGTTAAGATGTGCAAAGTGTTTTTCATTAATAAACAAGGTAAAGGGGGGGGGGGTGGCTAGCTGGATTAATAAGCATTTGAGCCATTGTTTATGAGGACGGGTTGTGTGTGTATTTTATGTTAAGATTCACTGGAGACCCAATGGTGGTGTTAAGAGCAGGACCCGACTAACAACCCAGCCCCCCACTACATAACGACTCCTGCGGGCGAGAGGTGCACCTCTGTACCGCACCTCTGTACCGCATGGAGCCTCCCCACAGTCCTCCCTTCAGCCCCATTCTCAGGCTGTGTTTATGAGGACGGGCTGCAGCCTCATAAACATTTGGTAAATATTGGCAATCCCAGCGCCCTCCTCCCCCTTCCACTTGATTAATGAAAACCACTTTACTGGCGACTCCCAACTGATTACGCTCGAAGTTTTCTCGATCAGTGCTTCGCGCGGTTAATGGGATCGGCTTCCAGCTCTCTGAGTGGTTCCCACGTGGCTTGTAAATACAGCTAAGCTCGTCCTTATATACAGTGGCCAAATACTGGGTAAACCAGCCGACACAGTCCCTGTATATAAGGAAAAAGTTAATTTCACATAACAACTCCCGCCCGATCATCTCCGAAATTTTCTCGAATATTTCTTGGCTTACTTTCCCTTGTTCGGATCCAACTTTGGTAAACGCTTCAACTACGCACTCCAAATATAAAATATTAACAGTCGAACACCCAACCTAACCTAACGTACTCCCACTTATACATACAATTTTAAGAAAACAAATGTTGAATACATAGTATGTTACATTGATGAATGCATCTCTGGACAGCCGCCTGCGGCCAGATTCACGAAGCAGTTACGCAAGCACTTACGAACGTGTACACCTTTCCTCAATCTTTTACGGCTTTGGTTACATTTATTAAACAGTTTACAAGCATGAAAACTTGCCAATCAACTGTTGTTATTGTTATAAACAGCCTCCTGGTGCTTCGGAGCTCATTAATCAAGTGCTTGCGTAGCTACTTCGTGAATCTGCCCCCCCCCCCCTGGACGTGCCTGGTGTTAGGTCGGGCCGATACAGCTACCTCTCATCACAAGTCAAACCTCGAGCCTGCCTGCCCTAACTAGGCACCAAGCTGTAATATACACTAATATCAGCAGCTGTTTGAGAAAACACCTTCTTCCCTTATACAGGAGCTCCCCCCCCCCCCCCCCCAGCCTCACTAAGAGTTTTCTTCAGTGAACGTAAACTTGCTGGTTGGTCAGAGAGGTATTGTGGTGGGGTTAATAACCCTTCAGGGGTTGATAGCCTTAAACCCTATACGAATCTTAAGTTTCGGCTATATATATATATATATATATATATATATATATATATTAATGTTTAGTTTAAGAATTTTAATTACATTTAACTTTTAATTTACTATATTAAAGTCGATTTCATTATTAGTTTAGTAATTTTGAGTAGAATCAACTTCTAATTTTATAATTTTAACTCAAATTAAGTTTTAGTTAACTAATTGTAATTTAAATATAACATATATTTTCCTTCTCATCCGCCAGGAGACCAGCCAGCAGCCATAGTGCATGACAACAACAGCAGAGCTGCGGCCCGGCTCAGACAACACGCTGCTCTTCTGCCCTTCCTCATGCTGCTGCTGCTCCTCCTCCCTCACTGCCTCACTGGCGAGGGGTGAGAGTTTCCTCACTACTCTCCCTGGACGCGCGCACACACACACCTTCCTTCACACCTATCGACATGTAAACAATACCACGTGTGACATTCACCCGTAGTGTATGTATATGTGCGCATGCACTGGGAACGTAGTAAATATGTAGATATGACCAAACTGGTGCGGATCACACGAACGTTATTTCCAAAACGTTGGCATTTTTCGTTGTGTAGTGTATGACGTCACCTGTAGTGAAGAAAATAACAACGTCGTAATATCACCTGCAAAAAAAAAGTGAGCATCTACGTGTGACGTCACATTGGAAAACAGTTGAATGCCGGAAAGTGAAATTATCTGCTAAAGACAAGTGAGCGTCATGATGTGACGTCACGTGTGATAAACAAGTGAGCGTCATGATGTGACGTCACGTGTGATAAACAAGTGAGCGTCATGATGTGACGTGACGTGTGATAAACAAGTGAGCGTCATGATGTGACGTCACGTGTGATAAACAAGTGAGCGTCATGATGTGACGTCACGTGTGATAAACAAGTGAGCATTCCAGTTTTATGTCACATGCAAAAACAAGTACATATCTCTTTATGACGTCATTGACAAAGACAAACAAGAACATCTTGGGTGTGAGTGTGTATGTGATGTCACGTCAAGATGCAAGACAAATCAGCTGAGGCTGTGACGTCAACCCAAGAAATAAATAGAGATTCCTTGAGTGACATCAACAGATCTTGGCAAAACATCAGATGCTCTTCATCTTGACATAAGTGTTTCTGAGAAGGTTTGTAATTATCGCGTTGACACACGCTTCATCGGACCAAGCCACTTACGAAACATCTACATCATTCCTTACTCACTAGCGGCTTTGTTTACAGTTATCAAACAGTTTACGAGCTTGGAAACTTCACAATACAAGGTTATTATTGTTATAAACAACCTCCTGGTACTTTGGAACTCGTAACCTATTTAATTAATGTAAACAAAGTTGCCCTGATTGGGGAAAGATGTACAGGTTTCGTAACTGGTTGATGCATGCTGGGCGTGTCTGGTAACTCCATTCAAGAAAACCTGGAGTTAGAAAATGTATGAGAAACTTTGAAATGTGCTTTTCACAACTCTCATTAATTCTTTCCTTTTGCAAAATTAAAATAAAATAATTTGTTTAAATAAATCCAAATTCATTAAATTGTAGTCTGTATTATCATTAGATTCTGAGTGCAGTTTGAAGACAGGTAATCAATTCATTTTCTTATTCAGATTTTGCAAAAAAGAAATCTTCCTTCAGAATCTCATCTTATTTCCGAATTTCATGTTTCTATGGAAATTAATTTTCTTTTAAAGTTTCATCTTCAATTACAATTTCATCATCAGGATTAACACCAAATGTTAAAGATAGATTCTTGTAAGTATTTCCTGTCGGAAAGTTGACATCTTGAGAGTTCCTAAGTTGATATCATCATCATTTTTGTTAGTTTATGCTTTCACTGTATATATATATATATATATATATATATATATATATATATATATATATATATATATATATATATATATATATATATATATATATATATATATATATATATTCTATTTGTTATCATTCAAACATTTTGGATATAAGTTTCTATTATCGGTGTTTTTTATTATTTACGTAACACAAAACTTGGCTGAAAATATCAGTATCAACGAAGGTTAAAAGATTTATATAAATCAGTATCAACTAAATGGTTAATAAAAATCTACATTATAATTGTGCTGAATATTTTAAGACGATACAACCCTTAACAACCTATTAGAGATGAGGAATTAGTGGGTCAACAATCCTGAGTCGACGACCACTCCGAGCTGTTCAGCTCCGGGTCTCATTCTGGCAGTATGAATCGATTCTAAAATGTTAAGGTTCAGGCTAAAAGGAGTCAGTAGAGTACAGTCATTGTGAGGTATAAGGAGTGATTTACGGACCTAAAGTGACCACCATTTTTTGGATTTTTGGAAAGAAGCCTCATCATCTTACCTTAGAGAGGGCATCATCATCATTTATGTACGGTAAGAGAAAATGTTGATTCTATGGTGACAGATGTGGTGTTTACCGTATTCGGTCGGTGTGCCCTATTTGTTGATTATCCTAAGAAAGATAAACTACACGGGTGTTCATCCTCTTACGAAACCTGTACATCTTCTTTCTTCAATTATGCTGGAATGCTCGATAAATTCCTGGTCAAAGGGATAACTTCTAATAATATGATGACTGATAAATACAAATTAGAAGCTTTGTGGTTAAATATTCTTGAGAATGTTCCGAAGTTATTGAGGAATATGCTAAAGCATATGCTACTCAAGTAAGAATATTGCTTTTAATAAATCTTGTTCGGGACTGGAAATTTTAACTTCGGCTGAAAATTTTTCATTTAAAAGATTCCTAGACATCACGTATTTGTTTGGAAAGAGCACTAAATTAGGCCGAATAAATCTGGCTGCAAGTTTATTACCATTTTAAATAACTTAACCAAAAGAGAAGTTGAAATCTGTACTAATTAAAATTTAAGTCTTCAGCTTGAATAATTTAGGACAAAATCTCAAATAGTAAAACTTAGTTCCAGTGAATGTTGGTTTATGCTAAAATAAAATAGTGAATTTACCAAATTATTTTGTATTTTAATGAATCGAAAAAATATTATTTTACAAATTTCCTCAATTTAATAATCAGCTTTAAAGTTTAAATGTTATGAATTGAAACAAGAAATATATATATTTATTTTATTTTATTTATTTATATACAAGAACGTACACTGGGGGTTAAGAGAGAACATAGAAATGAAGTTGATTTTACATTCTTGTAAAGCCACTAGCACGCATAGCGTTTTGGGCTTATCCAACTGTGTACAGTAATTAAACATTTTAAGAGCATAATTAACATACACTCGACTAAAATAGCTAAACAATTTTGAGATGTATAAACCTCAAGGTTCTCAAAATGACAATGAAATATGCATGCATAAGATGGGGTGATGCTGGACCCCCATTGCTACCCCCCATTTATCTGTTAGCGGAGTTTACCATTAAATAAAAATTCAGAAAACATGTTACCGGTCGGAATATTCAACCACTTACTAAGGTGTTTTTCACGCAGATCAAAATTACGGGAATCTCTTGAGTTAGGCCATTTAAAATCATGTGTGATGTTTCTCATCTGTCACACTTCATGTGATTTGAATATTATATAAATGTATATATATATTTTAAAGAGATATTGGAGGTACCACCTCTGGAGCAATTATGGGGGATCCATAGCCTCAGAAGAGGAAATGGGGGAGCATTCGGAGAAAATGTTTAGATTTTAAAAAATGTGTTCGCCTTGGCTTTGGTGTCCAAAGGGTTTGGAAAGGATGGGGGAGGTAGAGGGATGGGGAGGTGAAATTCTGGAAGAGGCTGTGAATGTAGAGAGAGAGAGGGAGGAGGTTTGAAAGTTCGGTGCCCTGGGCCACCATGGGTTGGCGTATGTGTGTGTCGTTTGTTTGGGTATGTGGTATGTTGGGTTGTCAGTACATTGGCTGGGGGGGGGGAGTAGTGTTTGTGTCCAGGCCGGTGTCTGGAGGCTCTAGAGCCGCTGGGGTTGGCTGCGGGAGATTAATCTTAGCAACATCAGAGTGGTTACTCTTCTGGTAGCACAAAAAATGTTTTTTGTTGTTATTTATTTATTTTTTATTATATTTATATTAAACTTGTTTACAAAGATGCCTACGTTAAATTCGAAAAAAATAAATATAAACTTTAATTATCTACAACACCTGTAAACTAAAGCAATATGGATACATTATAACTGCTCAAATCATAGCCTATAATAGGAATGACGTCCGGACTAACCTGACGTCTACGGATAGTCTCCAACAAGGCACTTGACACACCAGTGTACGAAGAATACCTGTAATATCTGCACTCTCCTGTATAACCTTATTCCCCGCAGAGTTTGACTCGAAGCGTTGCTTAATGTCATTGACATGTTCTAAGGCAAGATTTGAGTCCCTTACTGAACTTTGACTTCTGAGAGTCATCACATTCACTTAGTTTCCGACTGGCTATTCCCCGACCGTCCAAGTGGTTGGTCACCATTCCTTCCCCCCGTCCCATCCCAAATCCATCCTGACCCCTTCCCAGTGCTATATAGCCATAATGGCTTGGCGCTTTTCCCTGATAAGTTGATTAGTAGATTCCGACTGGCTAATGATGCTTGAGCGTCTTAAGACTTAGGCTAGCTTCAGGCAATGTTAACCATCTTATGGGGTATCGTAAACATCCAAATCTCCTAGTCTCTGTTTGAGCCTTTTCAGGTCGTTTAGTTTTCCTCGAAGATTGCAGCAGTTTTAGGAGAATATTATATTTTGTTTTGTTTCTTCCGGGTGTATTCGTGCGCGGGCTTAAGTCTCTGGCTTAAGCTTCAGTCTTATGCGGTAGATTAGTGTCTATGACTCGTGTTGTGGTTTCTGTAAGGTTATATTCAATGGGTTTGACAACGTCGGTGTTGTTTGTACGATTGTAAATGGGTATAATGATTGAGGCTTGTGGTAAAACCGGATTTTACTGCATGAATGGTGTGACTAGATGGAAGAAATTTTTTCTGCACGAAAAGATGTCGAAGAGACCTTCTCCCTGGAATCCCAGACCGTCTCCCCCTGGGACCCATACAGATTATTCGGCATCTTGCAATTCAGCATTTGAGTCCTGATGGCTGTCTAGTATTTGGCCACATGAATCTCGTCCCGCCTGCATGGTAAGAAATGCCCCACTGTCATATGTGCAAATATCCAACACAAGGCCTATCAAGGCCTATCAAGGTCCTCGGGACTTGTGTATTCACTTTGCACATGTTCCGGTCCTTTGGAGCTTTTGAGCCATCTTTGGAGCCGGTCGGCTGAGCGGACAGCACGTGGGACTTGTGATCCTGTGGTCCTGGGTTCGATCCCAGGCGCCGGCGAGAAACAATGGGCAGAGTTTCTTTCACCCTATGCCCCTGTTACCTAGCAGTAAAATAGGTACCTGGGTGTTAGTCAGCTGTCACGGGCTGCTTCCTGGGGGTGGAGGCCTGGTCGAGGACCGGGCCGCGGGGACACTAAAGCCCCGAAATCATCTCAAGATAACCTCAAGATAACCCATAAATTATTATTGTTAATTAACAATTAAAGGACTTTACGAACGTCATTATTAATGTACCGCACCTCAATTAACTTTTAATGCATATATAACTTATTTATTTTTTATATAAACACAATAGGCTTGTATACCCTTGTTCAAGTTGGCTGCGATCTCTCTCTCTCTCTCTCTCTCTCTCTCTCTCGCTAGCATATTACCAAGAATAAGTTTATTACAGCTGGGTTTTCTTACAAATATAACTAGCACTACCCTATCCATAGGACAAGAAGTCTTTACTGTAGAGTGTCGAGGAGAAGAAAGTATTTCTATGGAACAAAGTTCACCAACATGATACAGTGACGGACGGACAGACCTTGCCGTCAACGACGTCATTTTCCGTCTTGTAAAAACCATGCAGATAAGCGTAATATTTCAGGCCATCCTCGTGTTTAGACAGTACTTATAATAACGATGGGGGGGGCGTCGTGCACATATATATTGACGTTATGGACAAGTACAAAGAATTTGGTACAACTGAATTTGGACACACCAGAAAAGGTTTTGTAATTATGTTTGCCAGTAAAGCCTAACCTTCCTAGGGCCTAATACACGCTATCTGAGGCCTAGTATAGTACATATATGTGCTATACTAGGCCTAGGAATATTTAAGTTTGGTTTTTAGCCTTTTTTCCGGACTCTAATAAAGTGAATAGTACCAAATTCTACTTTCTTCTTGTCCATTACGTCTGTGTATATATATATATATATATATATATATATAATATATATATATATAATATATAATAATATGAACGACTCTCCTCATGGTTACAAAAAGGACTAACTAAACAGGACGATGGGTTGTTGTATTGTTAAAAGGAATAGGTCACTGGCACCAGGGATGTGTGTGTTGGTATTTAACATTAACAAGACCCCTGTAACACCTGTTAAAACACGTGTGACAACATTCAACCATCCTGTGCGTAGTATCCTGCATCTGGGATTGTTATCAGCGAGGGAATAGTGATAATACAACTGTATCTACATAACAATGACTCGGTATGGAAATATACGGATGCAATTATTGCTCAATATATATCTGGCGACAACTTTTTGTATTTGTTTTTGTGGTTGATTCTAGAGGATTGGTGATCAGTTGTCAGCCCAGGACAACGGCGCCTCACTGTGAATCCTAACATTATTTGTCAAAACGCAACCCCCCGCAAGCACAACTAGGTGAGTACAAACGTGTACTCACCTAGTTGTATTCACCTAGTTGTGTTTGCGGGGGTTGAGCTCTGGCTCTTTGGTCCCGCCTCTCAACCGTCAATCAACAGGTGTACAGGTTCCTGAGCCTATTGGGCTCTATCATATCTACACTTGAAACTGTGTATGGAGTCAGCCTCCACCACATCACTGCCTAATGCATTCCATTTACGTGTGTGTGTGTGTGTGTTATATGAGTCATAGAGATGTGGGAAAGTTTTCTTTTAGCGTGAGAGTAGTGGGGAAATGGAATTAAGTAAAGGAGCACATTGTGGAAGTAAACACTATTGAGAGCTTTAAAACTAGGCATGATAGACAAGCAGGACAGGAGTCATTGCTTTAAGACAACCGACGGCTAGAAAGGCGGGATCCAAGAGCCAACGCTCGACCCTGCAGGCACAAATAGGTGAGTATACACACATGAAAACTTCCCTCCCAGACATCCCATAATTGTTAAAATAACCGATTGTTAATAACAATTGTCCCACAAGTTATATTTTAAAATTGTTTGCGGTCTTATTAATTTAAATTACGTAAGCATATAATTTTTTCGTTATCATGTGATTTTGAAACAGTTTTCCTTTTAATGTTAAGAAAACAAAAATAAGACTATCGTTTATACACCTCAATGTTTGGTACCTGTACTAGACGCCTGTACCCTAATGCCTAATCGTCAAGAGCTCAGGAGTCGTCAAACAGATATACAATCCCTTTACGAAACCTGTACATCTTACCCCAATCTTGATGGCTGTCTTTACACTTATTAAACAGTTGATCAGCTCCGAAGTACTACGTTTTCTATAACAATCATTATCTTGGGTCGCAAAATAAATTCCCAAGCTCAATAAACTGCCAAAATTATAGAGGAAAGATGCATAGGTTTCGTCAGCGGCTGCGTAAATCCCTCATCTAAATCCTGGCCCACTGAGCCTTTTCATACAGAGCTAACAGTTCATACAGAGCTAACAACCTACAGAGAGACGAATGAACTGCTGTTCAACGCTCCCATAATGACCCCGTAATGCATCTGTTGACATTAATTATGTTATTGAACATAAGTTTTTTTTTATCATTTTAAAAAATGATTCTCACCTGCAATATAGTAATCCCGTCAACACGGTAATTACAGCAATTAACGCCGTGGCCCAAGGTATAATCTTATTAATATCCACTCCGTCAAAAAATGCAACAGTTTTTGGCTAGCCAGGAACATTTAAACGCAAGCAACCCCCCCCCCTAATCTCTCCTCCCCGCCTCCCCCTCCCCCATCCCCCCATCGAGGCCAATGGGCAGAAAACGTCATTGTTACGAGGCTGTTAATTTGTACTAATACGTCGCATTTTTCCACGGAGTGGTGGTTTCGGGAAGCAATGTAATGTATTAGGTCAAAAAAATGACAAGAATGAATTCTTGAGAATCAGATTACAATTCTCAAGAGTCACGACGAATTATTATCTGATCTACGTGTGTCTCCGCCAGTTACAGCTGACTTTGTCAACGATTTGGACCAATCACAGATCAAAATACAAACCGAGATTTAAACGAGTAATAAATATACACAAAAGTGTATGAAGTGTATTGTATACACCTTCAGCGATGGGTGTATGAAGTGTATTGTATACACCTTCAGCGATGGGTGTATGAAGTGTATTGTATACACCTTCAGCGATGGGTGTATGAAGTGTATTGTATACACCTTCAGCGATGGGTGTATGAAGTGTATTGTATACACCTTCAGCGATGGGTGTATGAAGTGTATTGTATACACCTTCAGCGATGGGGTTTATTCATCAAGATGTATACACTTGTTTTCTTCAAATAATTATAAGGAAAACTGTTAGGACTAATTTCCTTATAGTTAATACTGGAAAGTGTTCTCTCTAGTTAACATCGGGGTTTGACACGAGGGTTCAGTGTGTTCTCGAAGCTTGACAGTGTGTTCTCGAAGCTTGACAGTGTGTCCTCGAAGCTTGACAGTGTCCCATCGAAGCTTGACAATGTGTTCTCGAAGCTTGACAGTGTCCCATCGAAGCTTGACAGTGTGTTCTCGAAGCTTGACAGTGTCCCATCGAAGCTTGACAGTGTGCCCTTGAAGCTTGACAGTGTGCCCCCGAAGCTGGACCATGTATCTTCGAAGCTTGACCCCCTTGACCCTAACCCGGAAATAGAGGTCGTATATTTAGCACACGACCTCTATTTCCTTTATACTTTTCTGTTTAATGCTGACGTTACAGGTAGACCTAGAGCCTAGTGGATACAACACCCATGAAAGACGTTGCACCGACGTTGCATCAATTATACTGACGTTGCTCTTGGGTAGTGTGGCCACTGGGAGCCTATTCATTGTTTGCACTCTACATAGAATTCAACTTTTGAGCCCCCACCCACCTATAAATATAATGATTACCAAGAATTTAGAGAGTGTTTGTACCTTTGACAAATTTAGGCCACAGTAGATACTCCGTTTCTAGTAGATAATGACATTGTTTTATTGTGGCCACTAGGACAAAAATGAGCCTTTTGCCTGTCCTGGGAGTAGAGTGAGGCTTTGGCTCTCTTCTTAGGAATAAAATGAGAATTATGTATCTTCCTGTGAATAAAATGAGGCTTCTGTCACTTCTCCACAAATGTATAACAAGATTTATGGAAATTTCTGGTCTTGTAAAATTGTTTTCGCTGTATTTTGTAATATTCGTCAAAGGCATGAAAGAGCTAATAATGAAAATGATACCATTTACACTAATAAAATTATTAAGAGATCATTTTCGATCATAATTGGATCTCAGGCAATAAAAATGTTTCAAATATTAATATCTGTGTGGAAGACTGTCCGAAAAAGTGTATATTCGGTGTGGGCGATAATTTTGTGACGTGATTCTGTAATAGGTGAATGTCGCGAGGAACAGGTTCACGTGTTGGTAATCTGCAGCGATGGTTCGTTGGCTCCAGACACCACGTGACTGTGGCTCCAGACACCACGTGACTGTGACTCCAGACACCACGTGACTGTGACTCCAGACACCCCGTGACTGTGGCTCCAGACACCACGTGACTGTGACTCCAGACACCACGTGACTGTGGCTCCAGACACCCCGTGACTGTAGCTCCAGACACCACGTGACTGTGGCTCCAGACACCACGTGACTGTGGCTCCAGACACCCCGTGACTGTGGCTCCAGACACCACGTGACTGTGGCTCCAGACACCCCGTGACTGTGGCTCCAGACACCCCGTGACTGTGACTCCAGACACCCCGTGACTGTAGCTCCAGACACCACGTGACTGTGGCTCCAGACACCACGTGACTGTGGCTCCAGACACCCCGTGACTGTGGCTCCAGACACCTCGTGACTGTGGCTCCAGACACCCCGTGACTATAGCTCCAGACACCACGTGACTGTGGCTCCAGACACCACGTGACTGTGGCTCCAGACACCCCGTGACTGTGGCTCCAGACACCCCGTGACTGTGGCTCCAGACACCACGTGACTGTGGCTCCAGACACCACGTGACTGTGACTCCAGACACCACGTGACTGTGACTCCAGACACCCCGTGACTGTGACTCCAGACACCCCGTGACTGTAGCTCCAGACACCACGTGACTGTGGCTCCAGACACCACGTGACTGTGGCTCCAGACACCCCGTGACTGTGGCTCCAGACACCACGTGACTGTGGCTCCAGACACCCCGTGACTGTGGCTCCAGACACCCCGTGACTGTGACTCCAGACACCCCGTGACTGTAGCTCCAGACACCACGTGACTGTGGCTCCAGACACCACGTGACTGTGGCTCCAGACACCGCGTGACTGTGTCTCCAGACACCCCGTGACTGTGGCTCCAGACACCCCGTGACTGTGGCTCCAGACACCCCGTGACTGTGGCACCAGACACCTCGTGACTGTGGCTCCAGACACCCCGTGACTGTGGCTCCAGACACCCCGTGACTGTGGCTCCAGACACCACGTGACTGTGGCTCCAGACACCACGTGACTGTGGCTCCAGACACCACGTGACTGTGGCTCCAGACACCACGTGACTGTGGCTCCAGACACCCCGTGACTGTGGCTCCAGACACCACGTGACTGTGGCTCCAGACACCACGTGACTGTGGCTCCAGACACCACGTGACTGTGGCTCCAGACACCACGTGACTGTGGCTCCAGACACACGTGACTGTGGCTCCAGACACACGTGACTGTGGCTCCAGACACCACGTGACTGTGACTCCAGACACCCCGTGACTGTGGCTCCAGACACACGTGACTGTGGCTCCAGACACCACGTGACTGTGGCTCCAGACATCCCGTGACTGTGGCTCCAGACACCCCGTGACTGTGGCTCCAGACACCACGTGACTGTGGCTCCAGACACCCCGTGACTGTGGCTCCAGACACCCCGTGACTGTGGCTCCAGACACCACGTGACTGTGGCTCCAGACACCCCGTGACTGTGGCTCCAGACACCCCGTGACTGTGGCTCCAGACACCACGTGACTGTGGCTCCAGACACCCCGTGACTGTGGCTCCAGACACCCCGTGACTGTGGCTCCAGACACCCCGTGACTGTAGCTCCAGACACCCCGTGACTGTGGCTCCAGACACCCCGTGACTGTGGCTCCAGACACCCCGTGACTGTGTAAAGTGATACACACAAGACCTGTGCAATAATAACATGTATTTAAAACAATTTAGCCATTGAACACCAATACCACGATTCCATATCTTAATTTATTGTATATATATATCTCATACACCTGTATTTGTCCTATTGTATATTTTTGTAAAATAAAGAAAGAATATGGCAGAACTTGTTTTACTTAACACTTATTTACTTAACTACAATACAGACTGAGGGAAAAGAAGTTACTTTTTTCCTTTGTAATCTTTGTTTATGACAGCTCACGTGTCCTGTTCCGTTTGTAGTCCCTTGTAGGTTCCTGGGGTGTTAGTCCCCCTTGTTGTAGGTTCCTGGGGTGTTAGTCCCCCCCTTGCTGTGGGTTCCTGGGGTGTTAGTCCCCCCCTTGCTGTGGGTTCCTGGGGTGTTAGTCCCCCCCCTTGCTGTGGGTTCCTGGGGTGTTAGTCCCCCCTTGTTGTGGGTTCCTGGGGTGTTAGTCCCCCCTTGCTGTGGGTTCCTGGGGTGTTAGTCCCCCCCTTGTTGTGGGTTCCTGGGGTGTTAGTCCCCCCTTGTTGTGGGTTCCTGGGGTGTTAGTCCCCCCCTTGTTGTGGGTTCCTGGGGTGTTAGTCCCCCCCCTTGCTGTGGGTTCCTGGGGTGTTAGTCCCCCCTTGCTGTGGGTTCCTGGGATGTTAGTCCCCCCCCTTGCTGTATGTTCCTGGGGTGTTAGTCCCCCCCTTGTTGTGGGTTCCTGGGGTGTTAGTCCCCCCCTTGCTGTGGGTTCCTGGGGTGTTAGTCCCCCCCTTGCTGTGGGTTCCTGGGGTGTTAGTCCCCCCCTTTTTGTGGGTTCCTGGGGTGTTAGTCCCCCCCTTGTTGTGGGTTCCTGGGGTGTTAGTCCCCCCCTTGTTGTAGGTTCCTGGTGTGTTAGTCCCCCCCTTGCTGTGGGTTCCTGGGGTGTTAGTCCCCCCCTTGCTGTGGGTTCCTGGGGTGTTAGTCCCCCCCTTGCTGTGGGTTCCTGGGGTGTTAGTCCCCCCCTTGCTGTGGGTTCCTGGGGTGTTAGTCCCCCCCTTGCTGTGGGTTCCAGGGGTGTTAGTCCACCCCTTGCTGTGGGTTCCTGGGGTGTTAGTCCCCCCCTTGCTATGGGTTCCTGGGGTGTTAGTCCCCCCCTTGCTGTGGGTTCCTGGGGTGTTAGTCCCCCCCTTGCTGTGGGTTCCTGGAGTGTTAGTCCCCCCTTGCTGTGGGTTCCTGGGGTGTTAGTCCCCCCCTTGCTGTGGGTTCCTGGGGTGTTAGTCCCCCCCTTGCTGTGGGTTCCTGGGGTGTTAGTCCCCCCCCTTGCTGTGGGTTCCTGGGGTGTTAGTCCCCCCTTGCTGTGGGTTCCTGGGGTGTTAGTCCCCCCCTTGCTGTGGGTTCCTGGGGTGTTAGTCCCCCCCTTGCTGGGGGTTCCTGGGGTGTTAGTCCCCCCTTGCTGTAAGTTCCTGGGGTGTTAGTCCCCTTGCTGTTGGTTCCTGGGGTGTTAGTCCCCCCCTTGATGTGGGTTCCTAGGGTGTTAGTCCCCCTTTGCTGTAAGTTCCTGGGGTGTTAGTCCCCTTGCTGTGGGTTCCTGGGGTGTTAGTCCCCCCCTTGCTGTAAGTTCCTGGGGTGTTAGTCCCCTTGCTGTTGGTTCCTGGGGTGTTAGTCCCCCCCTTGCTGTGGGTTCCTGGGGTGTTAGTCCCCCTTGCTGTGGGTTCCTGGGGTGTTAGTCCCCCCCTTGCTGTAGGTTCC
Organism: Procambarus clarkii; assembly: GCF_040958095.1. Lineage (NCBI taxonomy): Eukaryota > Metazoa > Arthropoda > Malacostraca > Decapoda > Cambaridae > Procambarus > Procambarus clarkii. The sequence continues at coordinate 21,103,564 of NC_091192.1, read as the reverse complement.
TGGGGTGTTAGTCCCCTTGCTGTTGGTTCCTGGGGTGTTAGTCCCCCCCTTGCTGTAGGTTTCTGGGGTGTTAGTCCCCTTGCTGTAGGTTCCTGGGGTGTTAGTCTCCCCCTTGCTGTGGGTTCCTGGGGTGTTAATCCCCCCCTTGCTGTGGGTTCCTGGGGTGTTAGTCCCCCCCTTGTTGTGGGTTCCTGGGGTGTTAGTCCCCCCCTTGTTGTGGGTTCCTGGGGTGTTAGTCCCCTTGTTGTAGGTTCCTGGGGTGTTAGTCCCCCCTTACTGTGGGTTCCTGGGGTGTTAGTCCCCCCCTTGCTGTAGCTTCCTGGGGTGTTAGTCTCCCGCCCCTTGCTGTGGGTTCCTGGGGTGTTAGTCCCCCCCCTTGTTGTGGGTTCCTGGGGTGTTAGTTCCCCCCTTGCTGTGGGTTCCTGGGGTGTTAGTCCCCCCTTGCTGTTGGTTCCTGTGGTGTTAGTCCCCCCCTTGTTGTGGGTTCCTGGGGTGTAAGTCCCCCCCTTGCTGTGGGTTCCTGGGGTGTTAGTCCCCTTGCTGTAGTTTCCTGGGGTGTTTGTCCCCCCCTTGTTGTTGGTTCCTGGGGTGTTAGTCCCCTTGCTGTGGGTTCCTGGGGTGTTAGTCCCCCCTTGTTGTGGGTTCCTGGGGTGTTAGTCCCCTTGCTGTAGATTCCTGGTGTGTTAGTCCCCCCTTGTTCTTGGTTCCTGGGGTGTTAGTCCCCTTGCTGTAGGTTCCTGGGGTGTTAGTCCCCCCCTTGCTGTAAGTTCCTGGGGTGTTAGTCCCCTTGCTGTAGGTTCCTGGGGTGTTAGTCCCCCCTTGTTGTGGGTTCCTGGGGTGTTAGTCCCCTTGCTGTAGGTTCCTGGGGTGTTAGTCCCCCCTTGTTGTTGGTTCCTGGGGTGTTAGTCCCCTTGCGGTAGGTTCCTGGGGTGTTAGTCCCCCCCTTGCTGTAAGTTCCTGGGGTGTTAGTCCCCTTGCTGTAGGTTCCTGGGGTGTTAGTCCCCCCCTTGTTGTGGGTTCCTGGGGTGTTAGTCCCCTTGCTGTAGGTTCCTGGGGTGTTAGTCCCCCCTTGTTGTTGGTTCCTGGGGTGTTAGTCCCCTTGCTGTAGGTTCCTGGGGTGTTAGTCCCCCCCTTGCTGTAAGTTCCTGGGGTGTTAGTCCCCTTGCTGTAGGTTCCTGGGGTGTATTTCCCCCCCTTGTTGTGGGTTCCTGGGGTGTTAGTCCCCTTGCTGTAGGTTCCTGGGGTGTTAGTCCCCCCTTGTTGTTGGTTCCTGGGGTGTTAGTCCCCTTGCTGTAGGTTCCTGGGGTGTTAGTCCCCCCCTTGCTGTAAGTTCCTGGGGTGTTAGTCCCCTTGCTGTAGGTTCCTGGGGTGTTAGTCCCCCCCTTGCTGTAAGTTCCTGGGGTGTTAGTCCCCTTGCTGTAGGTTCCTGGGGTGTTAGTCCCTCCTTCCTGTAGGCTACCCCAGTAGCTAGTAGCCTGTGGGAACGTTAAAAATAATTTAAATATTTGTGTTTCTATAAATAAGTTTCTTAAGCACACTGGAGTAAGAGACAGTCGGGTCTGCTGAACTGTGGCGTCCCAGCAGACACCCGGATGACGTCCCAGCAGACACCCGGATGACGTCCCAGCAGACACCCGGATGACGTCCCAGCAGACACCTGGATGGCGTCCCCAGCAGACATCCGGATAGCGTCCCAGCAGACACCTGGATGGCGTCCCAGCAGACACCTGGATGGCGTCCCCAGCAGACACCTGGATGGCGTCCCCAGCAGACACCTGGATGGCGTCCCAGCAGACACCTGGATGGCGTCCCCAGCAGACACCCGGATGGCGTCCCAGCAGACACCCGGATGGCGTCCCAGCAGACACCTGGATGGCGTCCCCAGCAGACATCCGGATAGCGTCCCAGCAGACACCTGGATGGCGTCCCAGCAGACACCTGGATGGCGTCCCCAGCAGACACCTGGATGGCGTCCCCAGCAGACACCTGGATGGCGTCCCAGCAGACACCTGGATGGCGTCCCCAGCAGACACCTGGATGGCGTCCCCAGCAGACACCCGGATGGCGTCCCAGCAGACACCTGGATGGCGTCCCCAGCAGACACCTGGATGGCGTCCCAGCAGACACCTGGATGGCGTCCCCAGCAGACACCCGGATGGCGTCCCAGCAGACACCCGGATGGCGTCCCCAGCAGACACCTGGATGGCGTCCCAGCAGACACCTGGATGGCGTCCCCAGCAGACACCTGGATGGCGTCCCCAGCAGACACCCGGATGGCGTCCCCAGCAGACACCTGGATGGCGTCCCCAGCAGACACCTGGATGGCGTCCCCAGCAGACACCTGGATGGCGTCCCAGCAGACACCTGGATGGCGTCCCCAGCTGACACCCGGATGGCGTCCCAGCAGACACCCGGATGGCGTCCCCAGCAGACACCTGGATGGCGTCCCAGCAGACACCTGGATGGCGTCCCCAGCAGACACCTGGATGGCGTCCCCAGCAGACACCCGGATGGCGTCCCCAGCAGACACCTGGATGGCGTCCCCAGCAGACACCTGGATGGCGTCCCAGCAGACACCTGGATGGCGTCCCCAGCAGACACCCGGATGGCGTCCCAGCAGACACCCGGATGGCGTCCCCAGCAGACACCTGGATGGCGTCCCCAGCAGACACCTGGATGGCGTCCCCAGCAGACACCCGGATGGCGTCCCCAGCAGACACCCGGATGGCGTCCCAAGCAGACACCTGGATGGCGTCCCCAGCAGACACCTGGATGGCGTCCCCAGCAGACACCCGGATGGCGTCCCAGCAGACACCCGGATGGCGTCCCAGCAGACACCAGGATGGCGTCCCAGCAGACACCAGGAAGGCGTCCCAGCAGACACCAGGATGGCATCCCAGCAGACATCCGGTTTCTCTCATTTTGACAACCCTTTATCTTTGTAAAGTCCCCATTGACTCAGTTAAGCCTTGAATAATAGCTTTCCCTCTTTAGATAAACCTTATCTCCTCGTCCTCCGATTGTCGATTTCCAATTTGCATAGAAAATGGCCAAAATTTACTCCATTTTTTTTAAGGTTAAAGACATTCCAGCTGAGGCTCTGTGGTGGTCTCCTGACACTGTTAGTAAAGAAAGGTCTCCTGGACTTAAGTTTCTTTTTAACACTTTTCTTAGATATATATTTCTCAGTCACGTCAACCATTTAATTCTGCAAGTTGATCCTTGAGTAAGTGATCATATGTACCAGTTGTGTATATCTAAACGGTTTTATATGTATATGACTTGTCTATTTATATAATCTCCTTAGGTACTTTTTATCACTATTCTCGTGTGGTTTTTCTGCTTTTATCTGTCTGCTTATTTCACTATTTCAAATTATTTCTTCTATTTTTTCCCAATCATCAGTTATATATGTTTCATCTGGTTGTTGTTATTCTTCAGGAGCACGCTGCTCACAGCCCAGCCCGTCCTCATGAGGGCTCCCAACCTCAACAAACGCTCGTATTAAAGTGCTCTTATCCTAACCTACCAGAGGACCCCAAACAGAAAACGGGACAGTATGTCAATTTCGTGAGCCATTTTCTAGTACGACGATTTTTGCACTTAGGACGAGTATACTTCAAAATGCGACGTTCTGTTAGGACAGGTTGCTTAGGCATCGTCTCCTCATGCTGTGTGGTCTAATCCCTATTATGTTATTCCAGGTATTAAGCCATCGGGAGAGAGAGAGAGAGAGAGAGAGAGAGAGAGAGAGAGAGAGAGAGAGAGAGAGAGAAAGAGAGAGAGAGAGAGAGAGAGAGGACTCTATGTTAAATTAGCCTTAATCACCGATTTCTGAAAAGTATCGGCGAATATTTACTAACCCCCCCCTCTCTCTCTCTCTCTCTCTCTCTCTCTCTCTCTCTCTCTCTCTCTCTCTCTCTCTCTCTCTCTCTCTCTCTCTCTCTCTCACCTCTCCCCAGGAGAGGGGTTACCAACGTCACTGCGATGTTTACTGTAAGGTTTGCGTGCCAAACTTTTCTCATTACCAGAGGCGTCATAAAACTGGTATTGTGCTTGCAGATTATCCTCCTCCTGCCATGCTGCGGCACTCATGCGCTCCTGCGCCCCCGCCTCCTCCCTTTATGGTGCGTTACCTCTAACTACCACCATAACAAGGCGTTTATGGCTATAAACTTGGCGGAGGATAGTGGTCCAGTATTGCCTACTGGACCTCTTTTGTTCAGGCTGAATATCTCCTGAATTTTATGATTGAGTGTGTGTGTGTGTGTGTGTGTGTGTGTGTGTGTGTGTGTGTGTGTGTGTGTGTGTGTGTGTGTGTGAGAGTGTGTGTGTGTGTGTGTGTGTGTGTGTGTGTGTGTGTTATACCTACTAAGCCACAACTTTGAATTTGCCTCTACGATCACTTTTCCGTAACTTTATCCATTTATATGCGTCTCGTTCGCCAGAGATGATCTTCCAAACATATGTTCGCCCAACTACCTCTCTACTTCATCCTTATCTCCTTCTATGTCTCACTGTACACTCTGCCAGTTCCACTTAATATTATGTACGTTGTTATCATATCTCCTCGTGTCCTATCGTTCATTAAAAGTATTTGGGTTAAGTTCTCCCAGTCGTTCGTTACGAGCGAGCAAACTCCTTCACGATTTTTTAAAATCTATCTCTTGATATTTGTTTTCTAATTTTATTTTCGGACGTTAAGGGAAGCCGCATGCATACTCGAGGCTCGGTCTCACGTAGGTTGCGTGTACAGGGTTCTTAAAGTTTCCTTGTCTGTATGCTCCAAGAAACAAATACCGAACATTTGTTAAGTAAGCATTTAATGACACGCATTCATTGACACAGTTGACAAATAGTCTATCGTATTTCGGTACACAAATTTAATATAGCCCATTGGGACAATATACTCTCTTACCTTTAAGTAGATAATGGGACAATATTTTGTACTATACGCCTGAGTAGACAATGGTCAATATTCCATCATATTCTGCTACAATGAAACGACCAGAATGATTTAGTAATGAATATTTCAATTTTTTTTTTTGTAGTCACATTTAGGGCTTAATTTTATCTCCATTTTTAATTTAGTTTAATAACAATAACTTCCTCCCTAAAATCCCTCCACGTGTTTTAGCTGACGGAAAACTACTGAAATAGGAAACCGAAATTGCTCAGGTGAGTTCCTGAATATATTAATACAGTTTCAGAAGCAATTACCTTGAATATGACAGGTTGAATATATTGGAAATAACGTTGTTAAAGCCGGAATAACCCGGTAAATTATGTAACTAATGTGTGTAAAAATTATGTAACTAATGTGTGTAAAAATTACACACATAACCTCTGGGCAAGGAGCGTTCACGTGGAACAGTAGCTTGTAATATTTTATTTTACGACGAATACGTTAAAAATGTTACGAGTTAATTAAAAATTTATAATCACTATAATACTTACGTTTATTTATGCATTATCAGTGACCAAAAAGGTGCCTTAAAGGTTGTTATGTAGCTAAATATTACAGCCATAAGAACGTTTAGTTAACTAACCTTTTATCGGCTCAGGTAATTTGGTCTTACACGGCAACGTGCCTCCACGTGTAGAGAAGTGGAGGCTTCCAGTGGTGTAGCCTCCACGTGTAGCGGAGTGGAGGCTGCCAGTGGTGTAGCCTCCACGTGTAGCGGAGTGGAGGCTGCCAGTGGTGTAGCCTCCACGTGTAGCGGAGTGGAGGCTTCCAGTGATGTAGCCTCCACGTGTAGCAGAGTGGAGGCTGCCAGTGGTGTAGCCTCCACGTGTAGCGGAGTGGAGGCTTCCAGTGGTGTAGCCTCCACGTGTAGCGGAGTGGAGGCTGCCAGTGGTGTAGCCTCCACGTGTAGCGGAGTGGAGGCTTCCAGTGGTGTAGCCTCCACGTGTAGCGGAGTGGAGGCTTCCAGTGGTGTAGCCTCCACGTGTAGCGGAGTGGAGGCTTCCAGTGGTGTAGCCTCCACGTGTAGCGGAGTGAAGGCTTCCAGTGGTGTAGCCTCCACGTGTAGCGGAGTGGAGGCTTCCAGTGGTGTAGCCTCGACGTGTAGCGGAGTGGAGGCTTCCGCTTCCAGTGGTGTAGCCTCGACAGGTAGCGGAGTGGAGGCTTCCAGTGGTGTAGCCTCCACGTGTAGCGGAGTGGAGGCTTCCAGTGGTGTAGCCTCGACGTGTAGCGGAGTGGAGGCTTCCAGTGGTGTAGCCCCAACGTGTAGCAGAGTGGAGGCTGCCAGTGGTGTAGCCTCCACGTGTAGCAGAGTGGAGGCTACCAGTGGTGTAGCCTCTACGTGTAGCGGAGTGGAGGCTTCCAGTTGTGTAGCCTCCACGTGTAGCAGAGTGGAGGCTGCCAGTGGTGTAGCCTCCACGTGTAGCGGAGTGGAGGCTACCAGTGGTGTAGCCTCCACGTGTAGCGGAGTGGAGGCTTCCAGTGGTGTAGCCTCCACGTGTAGCGGAGTGAAGGCTTCCAGTGGTGTAGCCTCCACGTGTAGCGGAGTGGAGGCTTCCAGTGGTGTAGCCTCGACGTGTAGCGGAGTGGAGGCTTCCAGTGGTGTAGCCTCGACGTGTAGCGGAGTGGAGGCTTCCAGTGGTGTAGCCTCCACGTGTAGCGGAGTGGAGGCTTCCAGTGGTGTAGCCTCCACGTGTAGCGGAGTGGAGGCTTCCAGTGATGTAGCCTCGACGTGTAGCGGAGTGGAGGCTTCCAGTGGTGTAGCCCCCACGTGTAGCAGAGTGGAGGCTGCCAGTGGTGTAGCCTCCACGTGTAGCAGAGTGGAGGCTACCAGTGGTGTAGCCTCTACGTGTAGCGGAGTGGAGGCTTCGAGTTGTGTAGCCTCCACGTGTAGCAGAGTGGAGGCTGCCAGTGGTGTAGCCTCCACGTGTAGCGGAGTGGAGGCTACCAGTGGTGTAGCCTCCACGTGTAGCGGAGTGGAGGCTACGAGTGGTGTAGCCTCCACGTGTAGCAGAGTGGAGGCTACCAGTGGTGTAGCCTCTACGTGTAGCGGAGTGGAGGCTACGAGTGGTGTAGCCTCCACGTGTGGCAGAGTGGAGGCTACCAGTGGTGTAGCCTCCACGTGTAGCGGAGTGGGGGCTACGAGTGGTGTAGCCTCCACGTGTAGCAGAGTGGAGGCTTCCAGTGGTGTAGCCTCCACGTGTAGCGGAGTGGAGGCTACGAGTGGTGTAGCCTCCACGTGTAGCAGAGTGGAGGCTACCAGAGACGGCTCCCTTGAGATGTTCTGTAAGACACAATCCCTTTCACTAGGCTAATTGGATTGCACCAATAGTTCCTCAGTGCCATCAACGCCGTTGCTCAACATAGACGTCCCGGCCGTCTTGTGGTTGCACAGAGCTCCGGGAACTGATAACCTCGTCCTTCCCTTCACAGTATTCACTCTACACCCGTCTCTGTGCACAGCGCCTTCGCAAAAGTGGTTCCTCATCGGCACTCGGTGAAGAATAATTTCTTTCTCTGCTGCTACCTGGAAGTTCATTCACGGTCTTGGTGGTTATTTGCTCTTCCTGATTGGCTTGTTAATCCAGTCATGTGCGCCACAAGTGGATTTTTTTTAGGTTCCCAGGACAAACTATGTATTTACAGTGCAGGTTCAGAATACATTTAGGAATTAACATAACACGATTCTGAATAAAGGAGTCAAAATGTCGTTGATCTGGAAACTGTAACCAACATGTCATTGTCCTGGCTTCACTATAGCATATACAAAGAGGTAGGTAATTTAGCGGGAGAGATCTGTGAGCCACTTTCCTTTTCAGTACGAGCCAGTGTGAACATTGTTTAAGAAACTATCATCAAACCAATATCCCAGAACACTGCAACTTCTTAGATAATCATTGATTCTAAAGGCTCGATTGAGCTATATAGTCGTAAGGGCTTAGTGCTTTCTCCTAATAATTACCTTAGGCCCGTATGTTTATCAACCTGTGTCTTAACAATCATGACAAGTGAAGATATTTGGCATTATGTTTCGCTGGTAAATAAGAGGCATAATATGCAATGCACAAAATGTTTAATTACGTAGGACAGTTTATTCAGGCAGACAGACAGACTTTTTCCAAAGTTGACCAAAAAATAGTACAGCTTTGGACTGGTGTCTCCTTACACACAGACGATAATGGTCCTGTCACTGTTGCAGAGCTGCAGTAACTCTCAGTCTTCAGTTCTCAGTCTTGTTGCAGCCTGCTTCCTTGCTCAGGCAGTGTACTTGCTTCATGTTGAAAGGTGCTTGCTTTATGTTGCAAGGTGCTTGATTCCTGTTGCAAGGAGTTTGATTCTTGTTGCAGTGAACTAGCTTTTTTCTTGAACTAGCTTTTTTCTTGAACTAGCTTTTTTCTTGAACTAGCTTCTAACTTCTAGCTTCTAAGAACTAGCTTCATGTTGCAGTGTACCACCCACCTTATTGTGTAGGTTCAGGTTTTTATAGCAATTGCAACTGATCCGGATCATTTTGAAGCACACCAAGGTCCTGTGTAAGAAAACTCAAGTCCTGTTGAAGGAAATCCATGTAAAGTTGAAGTGTGTCCGGGTTCTGATGAAATGTACCCAGGTTCAATTGACGAGTACCTATTCGAGTCCAGTTCAGGCGAATGAGATCTGGTTGAACCAAACCCGGGTTAATTTAAACCAGTTTACCTGATAGTGTTGAAAGGAAGCCGAACCCTTGTGATGTCTTGCTGGATTGAATGATTTAAAACTACTCTCCGACGCTCCTATGAAGTGTGGAAACGACTGAATCATTGATAGTAAAACGTGGGTTGGTAGGTCCGTAGACTTTGAGGTAGTTCTTGTCCTTCACACTTTGCTGTGAGGCGCCGCTCAATCAGCGTGTCATGCATGCAGCCGGCATGTACCAGGAACAGATATGTTGGGTCCCGGAAGATGGTGAGCTATTCCTGGCCAGGATGAAGCCAGATAGAACTCGGGTGGAGGGCCGTATTCTGACGTGGATATTGCAGTGTGGGTATTTTAGTAGGGAGTGTGTGTGTTGTCGTGTAGTTCTGTGTGGATGCTGTGGGCTGCGTGTGTGTGTGTGTGTGTGAGTGTGTAGATGCTGAAGGGTACACGGGGGTTGTGGATTTTGCGGAGTGTGTGTGTGTGTGTAAGTGCGTGTGTGTGTTTACTAGTTGTGTTTTTGCGGGGGTTGAGCTTTGCTCTTTCGGCCCGCCTCTCAACTGTCAATCAACTGTTTACTAACTACTTTTTTTTTTTTTTTTTTCTCCACACCACACACACACACACACACCCCAGGAAGCAGCCCGTGACAGCTGACTAACTCCCAGGTACCTATTTACTGCTAGGTAACAGGGGCACTTAGGGTGAAAGAAACTTTGCCCATTTGTTTCTGCCTCGTGCGGGAATCGAACCCGCGCCACAGAATTACGAGTCCTGCGCGCTATCCACCAGGCTACGAGGCCCCCATACCAGGCTACGAGGCCCCCATTATGTGTGTGTGTGTGTGTGTGTGTGTGTGTGTGTGTGTGTATGTGTGTGTGTGAGTGCGTGTGTGTGTGTGTGTGTGTGTGTGTGTGTGTGTGTGTGTGTGTGTGTGTGTGTGTGTGTGTGTGTGTGTGAGTGTGCGTGAGACACTTCAGTGATGTGATCATGACGAACTTTTAAACCTTGTTGGAAGACAGGAAATATTATCTGAACCTGCTACTTATGTGCATAAATATGTGTTATCAAGCAGTACATACCTATCAGTATTTAAAGGACTTCAGCTCTTGGCTTGAGCTCTTGGGACTCTGCCAGCTGTTAGTCATTTGACACGTTATCTCTCTATCCCTAGCCCCCCCCCCCCCCCACCGTGCTTTTTCTTATTTCTAGTTGTCAATTTATGGATTTATGGCTGGAGGCAGCCTTGACTTTTTCCCTGACTGGTTCGTTCCTCTTGCTTACTACCATTAAAATTAAGAATATTTTCCTCACAATCATTTCATGTATGATAATATGTTACGTTATTTCTCTGCAAAAGCATCTGTTTTCTGTTTGATCGATATCAATGAGTATTTTTTATGTCTGGAACATATTCCCTCTTTCGCATTCTAATGTCGTCTGTCTGTCTGTTGTAGGGGGATTAGTAGACTTATAGGTAGATATAGACTTATAGGATATAGACTTATAGGTAGATTATAGACTTATAGGACTTAAAGGTAGACTTATAGTCACCTAGATGGTCACGCTTGGATGAGCTTGTACAATCGTGTTTCAACTCCAAACTCCCATAATTGGAAATATTCATTAGACAATGGTACTAGAACAATGAATGGGGTTGAAGACTCCTCTCTGGGCACCCCAGAACCCCATCACTTTGCCATGATTTTATTGTATGTTAAAGTTCATGTTTTCTTCAACCGCTTCTATATACGTCTAACCCATAACACATATTTGCAACACTAACATTGACGAAATTATTTCTGGTATTTCTGTGACTGATCTGTGTCCAGAGAGCATGCCAACATCTGTGCTCAACACCTCCATACCTCTCCTGTGTTTTTTTCTACCACATATGTTGATAGCAATCCTCAATCAACGCTTCTGTTGTTTGTGCCAACATAATCAGGTATGGAGAACAATTAGTTACTCGTGTAGCAAACTGTGCACTCTTGTACAGAGTTGAAGTACAGCGATTAGCCGGGACATTATACAATGATTAGTCTGGACATTATACAATGATTAGTCTGGACATTATACAATGATTAGTCTGGACATTATACAAAGATTAGTCTGGACATTATACAATGATTAGTCTGGACATTATACAATGATTAGTCTGGACATTATACAAAGATTAGTCTGGACATTATACAATGATTAGTCTGGACATTATACAAAGATTAGTCTGGACATTATACAATGATTAGTCTGGACATTATACAATGATTAGTCTGGACATTATACAATGATTAGTCTGGACATTATACAATGATTAGTCTGGACATTATACAATGATTAGTCTGGACATTATACAATGATTAGTCTGGACATTATACAATGATTAGTCTGGACATTGAACAATGATTATCCCGGACACTGGTTGACTCATCACTGGATTAACCAGGTGATGAACACTATTTACCATATTAACATAACTGACGGCTAGCGTCATCAAATGTCTCAGACGTTCACAGTTAATACGTCCTTCGTGTATAACTTTCACAAGACTATTTAACACTGATTTTTCACCTGAAATGCGAGACAGGTTTAACAGACAGGACTGCAGACTTACAACTGTCTCAACGTCGAGGACCGTAACACAGCCGTTCCCCGTGACATACGGTAACCTGAATCACCATATGTCGTGTTAATACACGTGGGAACGTATCAACAGGCAACTGTTCACTGACAAATTCGATGGTGCTGACTCGCAAGATGTTCTGACCGCCGGCCAAGATGATATCTTAATTGATTATCCCGATATTGTCGAACTGGATATTTCAGACCACAGATAAATTTCAGAATCTTGGTCTGAACTTGCCCGCAGTGCATTCCTCAGCCAGAGGGAGTCTGGCTGAGGAAGTCTTGCTCAGGGAATCTTATCTGAGTGGAGTCTTAGAGGAAGTCTTATCTGCTTTCCTAGGAAATAAAACTGAATATATTTTTGTTTTCATCCTCCTACACTTTGAATAACCCTGGCTGTCCTACAAAGCCGATTCTCTCATGAGTGGTGTATATATTCACGGACCACACACACACACACACACACACACACACACACACACACACATACACACACACACACACACACACACACACACACACACACACACACACACACACACACACACACACACACACACACACATACACACGCACACACACGCACACACACACAGTGTCCATTTCAGTGTCAGAGTAGTTAGTAAATGGAATGCATTAGGCAGTGATGTGGTGGAGGCTGACTCCATACACAATATCAAATGTAGATTTGACAGAGCCCAATAGGCTCAGGAGTCTGTACACCAGTTGATTGTCAGTTGAGAGGCGGGACTAAAGAGCCAGAGCTCAACCCCCGCAAGCACAAACAAGTGAGTATAGATGAGTACACCCACACACACACACACACACACACACACACCAGTGGACATATCCGTGAGAAGTGTTCAACATCGCCTCATTGAACATAGCTCATACATCTCTGCTGCCCTTCACAGCCTCCCAGATAACACGAGGAGTCGCTTTAACAATATTTCCTTCTCCTTGATGCTACTCATGCCGCGCATCTCCTCTATAAAATTCTGTTTTCTGAATACTTATTCTTCTGTTTTTTTGTATTAACGTACTTAAAAACATGCTTGCTTATACAGCTATCATAAACTACATGATGGGTTAGGTAGTTTGTGTCAAGAGCTGTTTATGTGATACTAAAGATCTCCATCTTGTTGGAGGATTAGTCATAGAGCGACATGTAAACACACGTCTGGAATAATGTACCATTTTTTCCCCAAAAATTCTGTGCTTTCACAATTCTTCTGATACATTTATCTACAGAAAATAAAATGTCTGTCTCTCTTTCTTCTTATCTGTCAGTCTGTCCAAGGTAGAAGGCAAGACACTTGGGGCTAGCTTCGTCCACTTTTTCACGGTAATTGATGATGGGTACGTGCCCAACATGGGCGGATTACATTTGACATCATTGAAAAGCAGGCTTCATGACTCGGTGTCAAAGCTACCTCCACGACGAATCTTGCTATAGCACTCTGCTTGGCTTCTGATTTGTTCTTGCCATGTTGTAAACCATGATGCACTGCTCAGGCTAAAATTAAAAACAAATTAAATCATAATAATTTCTTTTTAAAGGATGAATAAACTTTGACGTCATATTTTCCCTTAGACTATCTGGACTAACGTTAACGAGACGTGTGGTGGTCTTCGTTAATATAGTATCGACTGTGTGAAGTGGTCTTATTGTCTTAATAGCAATAATATGATGAACAACTCTGTGTGGAGCAGTGAATGCTTACATACGACTGGTTGTTCTGAGAGAGAGAGAAAGAGACTTGGAGAAAGAGAGAGAGAGAGAGAGAGAGAGAGAGAGAGAGAGAGAGAGAGAGAGAGAGAGAGACAGACAGAGAAAGAGAGAGAGAGAGAGAGAGAGAGAGAGAGAGACAGACAGAGAAAGAGAGAGAGAGAGAGAGAGAGAGAGAGACAGACAGAGAAAGAGAGAGAGAGAGAGAGAGAGAGAGAGAGAGAGAGAGAGAGAGAGAGAGAGAGAGAGAGAGAGAGAGAGAGAGAGAGAGAGAGAGAGAGAGGAAGGGAGGGAAGAGACTGTTTGTGAGTGAGACAAACAGACAGCCCCTTTCATCGCCTGATAACCCATCTGGTAAACAAATGATTACAAATAAAATACATGCGATAAATAATATAATTAAGACCACAGGATAGATACAGTAACTGCAGTTACTTTATTATACAACCTTCAGAGGGTCTGAAGGTTGTATAATGCCTGCTGCATGGATATTCAATAATGTAGTGTGTGAGATAATGAGCCAGTTCCTGCTGGCAGTATTACACCTGGAGAGCCCAGGAGTGAGATATTGTCCACCTGTTCCCACCTGCCACAATTAGCGACCCCTAACCTGATCATAGCAATAACTATATCACACAGTCTGGAGAACATTATGTGCGTCAAATTATATATATATATATATATATATATATATATATATATATAAATATGTATATATATATATATATATATATATATACATATATATATATATATATATATATATATATATATATATATATATGTATATATATATATATATATATATATATATATATATATATATATATATATTATATATATATATATATATATATATATATATATATATATATATATATATATATATATATATATATGTCGTACCTAGTAGCCAGAACTCACTTTTTGGCCTACTATTCAAGGCCCGATTTGCCTAATAAGCCAAGTTTTCCTGAATTAATATATTTTTTCTAATTTTTTTCTTATGAAATGATAAAGCTACCCATTTCTTTATGTATGAGGTCAATTTTTTTTATTGGAGTTAAAATTAACGTAGATATATGACCGAACCTAACCAACCCTACCTAACCTAACCTAACCTATCTTTATAGGTTAGGTTTGGTTAGGTAGCCGAAAAAGTTAGGTTAGGTTAGGTTAGGTAGGTTAGGTAGTCGAAAAACAATTAATTCATGAAAACTTGGCTTATTAGGCAAATCGGGCCTTGAATAGTAGGCCAAAAAGTGAGTTCTGGCTACTAGGTACGACATATATATATATATATATATATATATATATATATATATATATATATATATATATATATATATATATATATATATATATATATATATTATTAAATATGACCGAAAAAGTAAGATTAATAATTCTAACACGAATTTTCTCAATCTTCCGTACATTACGCTTCACTGTTGGAGGTAAATCAAAAATCACTTCTCCAAAATTCATTTTTATTTCTAGTCTGACGCGACACGGGCGCGTTTCGTAAAACTTATTACAATTTCAAAGACTTCACAAATACACAACTGATTAGAACGTATCTCTGATTTTATATCTACATTTGAGTGAGGTGGGAAGGGTGATGTGGCATTAACACAAGACAGAACAGGAGGGGATATTAATAGGGTATTAAAAGTATCAACACAAGACAGAACAGAAACAATAAAACCAGAAAAACGGCCAGCCTACTCATGAGAAACTCTCCAGACACAAAACAGAACGCTTTAAAAGAGACTAATGTCGTCTATGCCTTCAAATGCCCACTTGGGGACTGTAAGCTCCAAAAAACCCAGTATATAGGCAAGACAACAACATCTCTTTCTAGGCGTTTAACGATGCATAAGCAACAGGGCTCCATTAAGGAACATATAATCTCTTCCCATAACCAAACCATCGCCAGAGAAATCCTAGTAAACAACACAGAAATCATCGATAGATACAGCGATAGCAGGCGGCTTGACGTTTGCGAGGCACTACACATCAAGAAGTCAACACCAGCAATCAACAGCCAATTATTGCACAACTATATTCTACCCACCTCAAGACTCCGCTCCAATATAGAAGCATCAAGAAATATGGACCAATAGGCTTTCTACAAACACTTCTATTCAATACCCATTGTTTCTGTTCTGTCTTGTGTTGATACTTTTAATACCCTATTAATATCCCCTCCTGTTCTGTCTTGTGTTAATGCCACATCACCCTTCCCACCTCACTCAAATGTAGATATAAAATCAGAGATACGTTCTAATCAGTTGTGTATTTGTGAAGTCTTTGAAAATGTAATAAGTTTTACGAAACGCGCCCGTGTCGCGTCAGACTAGAAATAAAAATGAATTTTGGAGAAGTGATTTTTGATTTACCTCCAACAGTGAAGCGTAATGTACGAAAGATTGAGAAAATTCGTGTTAGAATTATTAATCTTACTTTTTCGGTCATATTTAATAATATATGTCTACAGGAAAGACTGCTACCAAAATATTCTAATATATATATATATATATATATATATATATATATATATATATATATATATATTATATATATGTATATATATATATATATATATATAATATATATACATATTATATATATATGTATATATATATATATATATATATATATAATATACTTGGGGTACCATCTTTGGTGGAATTGTAGGGACCCATAGCCTCGAAGAAGGGAACACAGAGCATTCAGAGAAATAATTGCCATATAACTCTGAATACGTATGAGTGATGTCTTACTCCTAGGTACCTATTTACTCCTAGGTGAACAGGTGCATCAAGATGAAAGAAACTTTGCCAATTTCTTTCCGCCTTAGCCGGGAATTGAAGCCGAGCCAGTAGGACTATGACCCCCGAGCGCTATCCACTCAACCGCGAGGCCCCCCGTGTGTGTGTGTGTGTGTGTGTGTGTGTGTGTGTGTGTGTGTACTCACCTAATTGTGCTTACAGGGGTTGAGCTCTGCTCTTTCCGCCCGCCTCTCAACTGTCAATCAATCAACTGTTACTAACTGCTAACTTATTTTTTTCCCCCACCAACTCATGTACACACACACACACACACACATCTAGGAAGCAACCCGTAACAGCTGTCTAACTCCCAGGTACCTATTTACTGCTAGGTAACAGGTCATCAGGGTGAAAGAAACTCTGACCATATGTCTCTGCCGACGCCGGGAATCGAACCCGGGCCACAGGATTACGAGTCCCCGTGCGCTGTCCACTCAGCTAACAGTCCCCTTAGTGTGTGTCTGTGTGTGTTGTTCGTGAGTGTGTGTGTGTGTGTGTATATAATGGTATCAGATCGAAACAAATTATAGCTTGTTCAAGTGCTTTCAGGCTTTTGAGAGTCTGTAATATCCTCTACTATCAGATCTGAATGATTGTAGAGTTATCAAAAGTAGGAGGATGAAAATTCTACGGTGATTACACTTCTCGTTTCAATACAAACTCAAAAAATTTCCTCATCCCTCTTTCTTGAGGTTATCTTGAGATGATTTCGGGGCTTTAGTGTCCCCGCGGCCCGGTCCTCGACCAGGCCTCCACCCCCGAAGAAGCTGCCCGGGACAGCTGACTAACACCCAGGTACCTATTTTACTGCTAGGTAACAGGGGCATAGGGTGAAAGAAACTGCCCATTGTTTCTCGCTGGCGCCTGGGATTGAACCCAGGACCATAGGTTCACAAGTCCAGCGTGCTGTCCGCTCGGCCGACCGGCTCTATGCTGCTGAAAACTAACATTTTTGTCAACAGCTTTGCATCATTCAAGAATTTTGACACGAAATCTTCTTCTGTCAGGTCAGTGGCATAGACACGGAAATATTCTTTATTATAGTGTCATATCGCCCCAAACTGTCAGAATCAAGCTGACCCAATTAACCTATCGAAACTGATATTAATTATCAACAGAAAGCATCAATAATTCGGTGCTTTTATATTGCATAAAACAGCCGCAAATTTTACGGTGCTTGCGATTGCGTAAAAAATTTCGTAATTCCGATTGCGTTCGGCAAGAGGATGAGTTGCTTTAGGGAACATTATGTACACTCGTGTAGGCGATGAGTCACAATAACGTGGCTAAAGTATGTTGACCAGACCACACACTAGAAGGTGAAGGGACGACGACGTTTCGGTCCGTCCTGGACCATTCTCAAGTCGATTGTCTTGAGAATGGTCCAGGATGGACCGAAACGTCGTCGTCCCTTCACCTTCTAGTGTGGTTTGGTCAACGACACTCGTGTAGATTTCCTATATTGCGGCAGTAATAATTATAATAATAAAATACAGAGTAATCTTTATTAAATAGACGATAATTGAGTATTTCTTAAATAATAATTATTAAAAGCCAATAACAGTAAATACAAATTATGTTCAAACTAAATTTTGTTATTTTTAATAATCAATAATAGTTATTAAATAAACACTAATAAACACTATTCCAATATTATCGAGGTTTTTCCCTAATATTTCCAAGACGAGTAGAAATTCTGCTTTCTCCCAGCTCTTTAGAGACATCTGTCCCTCGATTAAATCCTTTGGGGGGAATCTGATTCCTTTGACAACCATGCCTTCTGTCTCTTTGATTTCGTATTGGCGTCTTGGATCATAGCTAGAAATTAAGAAAGAAATCTGGACCCCGTTGTGATAGAGGCAGATACAAGAGCTTATTTCTCTTGAGTCCAAAAGCACTATTAGGTAAAGAGTATCAGCCAAGCGCACACACACACACACACACACACACACACACACACACACACACACACACACACACACACACACACACACCTACACACACACACACACACACACACACACACACACACACACACACACACACACACACACACACACACACATACACACACACAAACACACACACACACACACACACACACACACACACACACACACACACACACACACACACACACACACACACACACACACGTGACCTGCAGCTTAAACAGGCGGAAAATTAATTAAGAGATTGTTAAAGACTTGTGAATAATTATCCTGGCGGCCATGATGGTGGTGGAACACAAATGATGACTTATTTGTCAGCTGGTGTTTGTTTACGTGGGTCAGCTGGTGTTTGTTTACGTGGGTCAGCTGGTGTTTGTTTACGTGGGTCAGCTGGTGTTTGTTTACGTGGGTCAGCTGGTGTTTGTTTACGTGGGTCAGCTGGTGTTTGTTTACGTGGGTCAGCTGGTGTTTGTTTACGTGGGTCAGCTGGGGTTTGTTTACGTGGGTCAGCTGATGTTTGTTTACGTGGGTCAGCTGGGGTTTGTTTACGTGGGTCAGCTGGTGTTTGTTTACGTGGGTCAGCTGATGTTTGTTTACGTGGGTCAGCTGGGGTTTGTTTACGTGGGTCAGCTGGGGTTTGTTTACGTGGGTCAGCTGGGGTTTGTTTACGTGGGTCAGCTGGTGTTTGTTTACGTGGGTCAGCTGGGGTTTGTTTACGTGGGTCAGCTGGGGTTTGTTTACGTGGGTCAGCTGGGGTTTGTTTACGTGGGTCAGCTGGTGTTTGTTTACGTGGGTCAGCTGGGGTTTGTTTACGTGGGTAAGCTGGTGTTTGTTTACGTGGGTCAGCTGGGGTTTGTTTACGTGGGTCAGCTGGGGTTTGTTTACGTGGGTCAGCTGGTGTTTGTTTACGTGGGTCAGCTGGGGTTTGTTTACGTGGGTCAGCTGATGTTTACGTGGGTCAGCTGATGTTTGTTTACGTGGGTCAGCTGGGGTTTGTTTACGTGGGTCAGCTGGTGTTTGTTTACGTGGGTCAGCTGGGGTTTGTTTACGTGGGTCAGCTGATGTTTGTTTACGTGGGTCAGCTGGTGTTTGTTTACGTGGGTCAGCTGGTGTTTGTTTACGTGGGTCAGCTGGTGTTTGTTTACGTGGGTCAGCTGATGTTTGTTTACGTGGGTCAGCTGATGTTTGTTTACGTGGGTCAGCTGATGTTTGTTTACGTGGGTCAGCTGGGGTTTGTTTACGTGGGTCAGCTGGTGTTTGTTTACGTGGGTCAGCTGGGGTTTGTTTACGTGGGTCAGCTGATGTTTGTTTACGTGGGTCAGCTGGTGTTTGTTTACGTGGGTCAGCTGATGTTTGTTTACGTGGGTCAGATGATGATTGTTTATATTTATCATCCGAGGCCTCTTGTGTCTTATGCATTTTACATGTTTCAACTGATTTATAGTTATGTATATCAGCTGTGTTTTGATTATGCACATTAATCGATATTTTCATGTGTTACCTAATTCCATATTTGATGTCATTTCTTATATGCAAATATGTATCATCTGATGTTTGCTATAATGTTTGCTATATTCTGTGATGTTCAAACACATATGTGTTTAGTTGATGTTTGGTTTCGGCAGTTTGCAAGTAGAAGGTTGTTAATGAAAAGAGGTGATTGTCGGTGTTACCATTTGATTGTTGGTGTAAACATTTGATTGTTAGTGTAAACAAAATATTACTATTGTGACAACACTTAATGTATAAATTGCTTTGTTAATTAGTTTCAAGAAATATTCTATTTGAGTTCGTGTGTACTCACCTAATTGTACTCACCTAATTGTGCTTGCAGGGGTTGAGCTTTGGCTCTTTGGTCCCGCTTCTCAACTGTCAATCAACAGGTGTACAGGTTCCTGAGCCTATTGGGCTCTATCATATCTACATTTGAAACTGTGTATGGAGTCAGCCTCCACCACATCACTTCCTAGTGCATTCCATTTACTAACTACTCTGACACTGGAAAAGTTCTTTCTAACGTCTCTGTGGCTCATCTGGGTACTAAGTTTCCACCTGTGTCCCCTTGTTCGTGTCCCACCCGTGCTGAAGAGTTTGTCTTTGTCCACCCTGTCAATTCCCCTGAGAATTTTGTAGGTGGTTATCATGTCTCCTCTTACTCTTCTGTTTTCCAGGGATGTGAGGTTTAGCTTCTTTAGCCTTTCCTCGTAGCTCATTCCTCGCATTTCCGGGACGAGCCTGATGGCATACCGCTGAATCTTCTCTAACTTTGTCTTGTGTTTAACTAGTATGGACTCCAGGCTGGAGCTGCATACTCCAGGATTGGTCTTACATAAGTGGTATACAGGGTCCTGCGTGTGTTTCAAAACACACGCAATTTTTAATATTGTTCGATCTCTCCTGTTTTTGTCATCGCTGTGAGTGTGTGTGTGTGTGTGTGTGTGCGTGTGTGTGTGTGTGTGTGTGTGTTTACTAGTTGTGTTTTGCGGGGGTTGAGCTTTGCTCTTTCGGCCCGCCTCTCAACTGTCAATCAACTGTTTACTAACTACTTTTTTTTCCCCACACCACACACACACACCCCAGGAAGCAGCCCGTGACAGCTGACTAACTCCCAGGTACCTATTTACTGCTAGGTAACAGGGGCACTTAGGGTGAAAGAATCTTTGCCCATTTGTTTCTGCCTCGTGCGGGAATCGAACCCGCGCCACAGAATTACGAGTCCTGCGCGCTATCCACCAGGCTACGAGGCCCCGTGTGTGTGTGTGTGTGTGTGTGTGTGGCTTACAGCAGATGGTTGAGCCTGTTCCATTTGATGTTAGATTTTGTGAGTCGCTAATTAATACAGTGGGCTATCACGGCTTTTTATCAGTGTCCTGTACAAGTTCAAGTTCAAGTATGTTTATTGAGATAAGCAATAAATACATCTCAAAGGGATAGAGCAGCTTAGGCTATTTCTACCCCCCAGGTGTCCTGTATATGTATCTGGAACATGTATCCTGTATGTATGTGTATCCTGCCTGTGTATCCTAGCTTCGTATCACCTAAGCAATTATCTGCCTCAGTGGTCTCTCTCTGAACAGACGCTACGTGGCGCTGGTAGAGAAATATCTGAAATAAATTTCCGATTATTGAGTTCTAAAAATCTATCAGTTTTTCACGCACATATTTTCCAGGAGTTGGAGTAGAAATACTTTGACAAAAATTGAGAATGTCCTTCCTTGCATCATAAGCCGTAATGGATTACATTTAGAAATATTTAATTTTGTAACGGGGGGAGTCTTCATTGCATCCATTAACTAATGGGTTTATTATCTATTTATATATATATATATATATATATATATATATATATATATATATATATATATATATATATATATATATATATATATATATATATATATATATACACACACAATAGTCGCCTGCATCAGACATCATTAGAACTGGATACCCGTCAACAACTGTACTCATTACCATGGATAGGTTGTTATCCCGCTCTAACTGCCTCGTTAATGCCGTTAAAGTTATTTACTCAAGTGCGGTCACCTCGCTTCTTCCAACAAACAGCTTTGATGTCTGATCTGCAAAGCCAATAAAGCCATTCACGCAGAATACTGTAATTAAGGGTTTTATGAGCCAATCAGCGACCGCCTTGAGTGGTTTAGTTTGGCTAGTTAGCGTCGAACGAGGGAGTCAGAGCGGCTGAAAGTTATGGTCATTACACCGAGACGCTAATTGCTCGTTAGGTTAGTAATTACCGGTTATTTTGATGCTTGAAATAACGCGAGATTGTGGTGGCTATTGAGTAGATAAAAGTCACTTACGTGTTGAGAGGTTTTATGGTTTCGCTCCGACTGTTGTAAGGGAGGTTATCTTATTCAGCTTAGTCAGGAGGAGGAGATATCCTTACTCAGGTGAAAGGATATCTTACTCAGCTTACTCAGGGGAGAAGGTATCCACCCCTGATATCACACAGCTGACGTTGTGTCATGCTTACTGAGTAGGTTGAATCCCAGAGCCGCTGAGGGTGGAATGCTCACTCAGTGGCCCGGTTCTGTACCACAGTGCGGTGTTGCCACATCGTGGTTACAACAGTTGGTGCGAACCATTTCCCGCCACACCGCTCCGTCAAGGGTGTGCCGCTCTACCCTCCGAAACCAGCCCCCCCCCCCCCCGTCCTCTCGAGCGTCTACAACGTCACTAAACTGATGTACTAAATAGCCCGAACCTAACCTAACGGAGCCCCCCCCCCCCAAGGAATAGAAAACGGGACGTCAAGTCAATTTAGCGGTCCACAGAGGTTTGACCTTAAACAGCTATAGCTGCATCAAACGAACAATTAGCCCCCGTTGCACATGCCCGAGCTAATCACCGTATCGTACATAACAGCATTTCATTCCCCTGCAACACTCGGGGCCACGAACTACCGGCCACATGGATAGTATAGCCAGCCGCTCTACCTACTGAGCCATCAACATCTCGAAGCTACCCTCTGGAGAGCTACCTTCTAGTGGATATAGAGAGAGACAGCAAAATAGAGAGATATCTAGAGAGATAGCTAGACTGAGAGATGGTTATCGGGAGATCTAGAGAGCTCAATAGATAGCAAGTTCGATAGAGTTAGATAGATTTAGACACTCATTTTGTGAGCATTCATGTTCCGAGCACCCATTCTTGTGAGCGCCCATTCTTGTGAGCGCCCATTCTTGTGAGCGCCCATTCTTGTGAGCGCCCATTCGTGTGAGCGCCCATCATCCAGGCACACCGAGCTATAAACTCTCCTAAATAACACAGTACCTGTAAACCTTCATCGTGGATAATGCTGAATAAACCCTGAGTAAACCCGACAACCCCTCCCCCCCCCCCCACAACCCCCCCCCCTTCCCACCATCCATGCTAATATGATCAGCCCTCGACGGTAAGGTGATAACTCAGTTATCGCCTGATGAACAGTCTTCACTCCCAATAGCTGCAATGCGCCAGCTGCAACACGACTATTGCAACCCATCTACTACAACACATCTACTACAACACATCTACTACAACACATCTACTACAACACATCTACTACAACACATCTACTGCAACACATCTACTGCAACACACCTACTGCAACACATCTACTGCAACACATCTACTGCAACCCATCTACTGCAACCCATCTACTGCAACACATCTACTGCAACACATCTACTGCAACACATCTACTGCAACACATCTA
Source organism: Procambarus clarkii (assembly GCF_040958095.1). Lineage (NCBI taxonomy): Eukaryota > Metazoa > Arthropoda > Malacostraca > Decapoda > Cambaridae > Procambarus > Procambarus clarkii. The sequence continues at coordinate 21,080,565 of NC_091192.1, read as the reverse complement.
CTACAACACATCTACTGCAACACATCTACTGCAACACATCTACTGCAACACATCTACTACAACACATCTACTGCAACACATCTACTACAACACATCTACTACAACACATCTACTACAACACACCTACTGCAACACATCTACTACAACACATCTACTACAACACATCTACTACAACACATCTACTACAACACATCTACTACAACACATCTACTACAACACATCTACTGCAACACATCTACTGCAACACATCTACTGCAACACATCTACTACAACACATCTACTGCAACACATCTACTTCAACCCATCTACTACAACACATCTACTGCAACACATCTACTGCAACACATCTACTGCAACACATCTACTGCAACACATCTACTACAACACACCTACTGCAACACATCTACTGCAACACATCTACTACAACACATCTACTGCAACACATCTACTGCAACACATCTACTACAACACATCTACTACAACACACCTACTACAACACATCTACTGCAACACATCTACTACAACACATCTACTACAACACACCTACTACAACACATCTACTACAACACACTTACCGCAACGCGACTGCTACGGCATTGTATAAGTCTAAATATTCGTGTCACACAAAGAAACATCAGTTCTTAGCCACTTGGATCGAGGAAAACCAATAGGTTTCTGGTTCTTGGTGTTATTGTGATGACAATTAGCTATATGTGATTAATTTGACTTGTGACATTTGAACGTCCGTTTATCTTTGACATTTTTTTTTTTTGCAATTTTTTTTATTAATTTTTTGTGTGGACTTTTTAGTATACTGACATATGTATATGTTTGCATATGACATATGCATATGTATATGTATATTTAGTATACTGACATATGTATATGTTTGCATATGATATATGCATATGTATATGTATATTTAGTATACTGACATATGTATGACATAGACATTTAGTATATGACAATATGACTAGAACATAAGAACAAAGGCAACTGCAGAAGTCATATTGGCCCATACGAGGCAGCTCCTAGCTATGACCACCTAATCCCACTCATATACATGTCCAACCCACGCTTGAAACAATCGTCCAATCCATGCTTGAAACAATCCTCCAATCCACGCTTGAAACAATCGTCCAATCCACGCTTGAAACAATCGTCCAACCCACGCTTGAAACAATCGTCCAATCCACGCTTGAAACAATCGTCCAATCCACGCTTGAAACAATCGTCCAATCCACGCTTGAAACAATCGTCCAATCCACGCTTGAAACAATCGTCCAATCCACGCTTGAAACAATCGGCCAACCCACGCTTGAAACAATCGTCCAATCCACGCTTGAAACAATCGTCCAATCCACGCTTGAAACAATCGTCCAATCCACGCTTGAAACAATCGTCCAATCCACGCTTGAAACAATCGTCCAATCCACGCTTGAAACAATCGTCCAATCCACGCTTGAAACAATCGTCCAATCCACGCTTGAAACAATCGTCCAATCCACGCTTGAAACAATCGTCCAATCCACGCTTGAAACAATCGTCCAATCCACGCTTGAAACAATCGTCCAACCCACGCTTGAAACAATCGTCCAACCCACGCTTGAAACAATCGTCCAACCCACGCTTGAAACACTCGGCCACACTGACTGTACAAAAGTATGGAAGTTGTCTGACCCTAGAGCCAAGAGTCAGATTCTTGTGAAAAAAATATGTGCCCATCTGTGCCCAAAATGGTCACCGAGAGCTGCCGGGTATCGAGTTAAGGGCCAGATGACTTCCAATACTTTTGTACAGTCAGTGTGGCCGAGTGGTTATAGTACTGGACACGCCATGGGTCATGGAGGCCCAGGCTGACCGGGTTCGAATCCTTCAGGGGTCAAGAGTTTTCTGATGCATGTTGGCTTGGGGACCATTCAACCTTGAAACACACACACACACACACATATAGAGACCCGGGCGGTGCCGTTGTGATCAGTTATTAACCAGAAAATAGTTTCCCTTGTGTAAGTTGGAGAGATTTAGGAAAAAATAACAATGAAAGTTTCCTTGTTACAGAATACGTAGGTTTAAAATAAACCACAATAGAGTAATTGTCATTTTTAAAACAATGCTTGAATAAGGAAGCGACTTCGGCTATTTTATTCCGACATTTTCAATATAATTCTGTATACTTATAATAATATTAATTCCAATAATAATAATAATAATAGAAATAATAATAAAATATCAATGATAGTAATAATTAAAATAATAATATAATAAAAACCTATAATAACAAAACACAAAAGGTAATGAAACATGTGAAAATAATAATATACCGATATATATGATAACTGTAAAAAAACAGCATTGAAATATGTTTCATATTCGATCGAGGGGTAAATTAATTTACAATATTTTGTAAATTGCAAACTCGTTGACAAATAATTTAGAAGTTAATTACAATTTTATTTCATGATTGTATTCAGTATTGAATGTGGTGTTGGTGGTGGAATGTGAGATGGAGTTGTTGGAGTGTCATGTGGAGTGTTAGGTGGTAGTGGTGGAGTGGAGAGTGGAGGTGATGGAGTGTTAGGTGGTAGTGGTGGAGTGGAGAGTGGAGGTGATGGAGTGTGTGTGGAGGAGGAGGTGAAGGTGGTGGAGTGGAAGATGTAGATGGCTTAGTAGAAAGTGGAGATGATGGTAGAGTATAGTGAGTATAGTGTATAGAGAACAGGTTGAGGTCCTTACTAGTTGAGCACTGGTAGTAGACTCAGTAGAACTCCTGGTTGAGTTTTTAGAGCTCCAGGTTGAATAGCTCTTGTCCTATCGTGGCCGAGTGGGTTAGGCCAAGTATCTGGTATTCACCAAAACGCTGGTTCGACTCCCCCACATAGTTCCAAATGATGTTCACATTGTTATCTCGAGCAAGTATTATTTCTTATAAGTAAATATGAGTGTGTAATCTAACGTATCCTCATGCCTGCCCAATAACCTCTACCCACCAAGTCTTGCCAGTGAGTTACATTCGAGATTACTAATCATTCGAATGCAATCTGGAGAATCGAGATTACCAGCATCCGAATCATCCATTATCAGCATCCGAGTCTTCACCCTTCAACAGCACAAGAAGATCTACAATCGACTTGAGAATGGTCCAGGACGGACCGAAACGTCGTCGTCCCTTCACATTCTAGTGTGTGGTCTGGTCATCACAGGAAGATCTAGCCGTAATGTGATGAGTGATGGGCCTCAAGGAAGATGATATTCATCTTGTGTGAGTATAAAGGTCGCATGAATCAACGAAGTGTTTTATGGGTTTAGTGAGGTCTTCTAGGTCTCGTTGCTTGCACTCTGAGGCGTCCTTACAAGATTTGTGACGATCTATGGAAATTATATTCATCTTGTATTATCATCTTATCGGAGTGATTAGAAATTATTTTTGTTCTACAATTCATACCGTACGGTTAATAAAACTGAGCTGCCTCGTATGGGCCAATAGGAGCTGCTTCGTATGGACCAACAGGAGCTGCCTCGTATGGACCAACAGGAGCTGCCTCGTATGGACCAACAGGAGCTGCCTCGTATGGACCAACAGGAGCTGCTTCGTATGGACCAACAGGAGCTGCCTCGTATGGACCAACAGGAGCTTCCTCGTATGGACCAACAGGAGTTTCCTCGTATGGACCAACAGGAGCTGCCTCGTATGGACCAACAGGAGCTGCCTCGTATGGACCAACAGGAGCTTCCTCGTATGGACCAACAGGAGTTTCCTCGTATGGACCAACAGGAGCTGCCTCGTATGGAGCAACAGGAGCTGCCTCGTATGGACCAACAGGAGCTGCCTTGTACAGACCAATAGGCCTCCTGGAGTCTCCTTAATTCTTATGTTCTTATACAGGTATTGGCAACATTTTGCTGACATACTCACTGATGGAGGTCCAGTCATGTTTGGGTCAAGGCCGGATATGTCCAAGGAAAGGTTAAAGCCGAAGTAGGTCATGAAGCAGGTGTGGTAATGAAGCAGGTGTATTATGCTTCAAGCATCGGGAAGCCCTGGCTTTCAAGTCGCTTCCTGCTAGGTGGGGTTCTTGCAATGTTTTCTGGTAGTATCGCGATCGTCAGTTATGTGAAGAGCAATTAAATCGATATATTATTACAGCAAGTGTGTGTCGTGACAAGGAATCCGAACACACTTCCTTGCTCTTTTGTGCATCCGTCAGGTAGTTCATTGTGTGTAGGGGGAAGGGGAGGGGGGGAGGTTCTTGTTCCACTTCTTCATTCTTCGTCAGGTTGTTGATATGTTTCTTGAAGAACAGGGGGAAATGTGACGTGTTAGAGCTGTTCAAATTTGAACACTTTGCGGGGCCTCTACACTTATCTTCTCGACATAGTGGTGTTCTTCATTCACTTGAACTTGAGACTACAAGAAAAGTGATCAAACCTGCTCACCCAAAGTGGGTGAGTACATTATTTTTTTTTTTTTACAAAATTGGAGCTCCACAAGAAGAGGGGTCAGTGCGGAGAAATGAATATTTCCATCTTCAAGTTGTTAGTGATGGTCGGCTGCCAAAGACTTTGTCCAAAGAAGTCATGGTTAATTCATTTCAGAATTTCGAATTTCAGAGTTATTTTCCTGATCAACATACTAAATTAGGAAAAAAAACATTCATATGTCAGGTGAATGAAATTTCAGAAGACGCACAAGAAGAGTTAATTCAGTTTAATTCCTGATTCAACAGAAATGAATGTGTTCCAGTCGAACACCCTCGTCTCCACTTTGGTGTTCGATGATGGAATTATGTTGCAGTGGTAAGGTGGTGTTCCCTTACCGTCCACTTCAGCCTGCGTGAAAGGTGGACTTTTCCTGCATCACTTCCACTAGAGGCCACGGGGACCAGGCTGCCTGTCGGGAGGCGACAAACGAAGGACCCTGTGGCTGTCACTGTGCCACAGGGTCACTGTGGCTGTCACTGTGCCACAGGGTCACTGTGGCTGTCACTGTGCCACAGGGTCACTGTGGCTGTCACTGTGCCACAGGGTCACTGTGGCTGTCACTGTGCCACAGGGTCACTGTGGCTGTCACTGTGCCACAGGGTCACTGTGGCTGTCACTGTGCCACAGGGTCACTGTGGCTGTCACTGTGCCACAGGGTCACTGTGGCTGTCACTGTGCCACAGGGTCACTGTGGCTGTCACTGTGCCACAGGGTCACTGTGGCTGTCACTGTGCCACAGGGTCACTGTGGCTGTCACTGTGCCACAGGGTCACTGTGGCTGTCACTGTGCCACAGGGTCACTGTGGCTGTCACTGTGCCACAGGGTCACTGTGGCTGTCACTGTGCCACAGGGTCACTGTGGCTGTCACTGTGCCACAGGGTCACTGTGGCTGTCACTGTGCCACAGGGTCACTGTGGCTGTCACTGTGCCACAGGGTCACTGTGCCACAGGGTCACTGTGGCTGTCACTGTGCCACAGGGTCACTGTGGCTGTCACTGTGCCACAGGGTCATATGAACTGCTTGCTGCTCGAAAACAACAACAAAGTCCCCACTCTGGAACAGGTGTTTGACAGCTGACTTTTCCAATAGATGCATATTCAATTACAAGCAAACAAAAATAGAGAAGCTTGTGAGTTTGTTGAGTGGTGTTTTATTTTTATTTTTATATCTAAATACATATTTTTTGACGCACAAATAATATTAATTGTATTGTACTCTAATTAAATATATAAAAACACATGAGTGTGTTGTCCCTAATGTCTCTTGTTATCATTAAAATTGGCAGTTTTAACTGAGAATAACAATATAGTGTTTGTGACATATGAACGTATGTATTTGTCGCAGGCATTGTTACACTCAATTTTGCTACCTCGATCTATTTTCCAGAGGGAAACCCCATTGGTGAGACCGTGGTTGTGAGAGCGTAGTTGCATGGGGGGGGAGGGGTCTCCACAGGCGATAATGTATTTGAAATATATAAAAATATTTAAATTGCCTGAGAATGAGACACGCGTGCAGGCGATGAGTCACAATAACGTGGCTGAAGTATGTTGACCAGACCACACACTAGAAGGTGAAGGGACGACGACGTTTCGGTCCGTCCTGGACCATTCTCAAGTCGATTGAGAACACATGGTTGGAAAGCATTGTCCTGGGTCAACGACTGCCCATTTCTATGATGTAACCCATCACAGTCTCCATATTCTCAAGTACCTATTTACAAATTGGTGAACAGAACCATATCACTTGTAAGAAAACGTGCCCGAACGTCTTCGCCCTTCGCCAAAATTGAACACGGGAATATTTTTGGGGGTTTGCGAACCGGTAGCGCTGACCACCACCACACTATCAACCACAACACAGTCAGCAGGTGATGCTACAGACCTGTCCTCGCCTTCTGGTGGTACCACAACCACCATAAACCACATTGAACCAGATGGCTGCAAGAGCTCCATCAGACACCGTTTAATTTGTGCAGACGTATGCAACGCTGCAATGAGTTGCAACACACATCAACACCACTTTCCTCATCATAATACACACACACACACACACCAGCTCGCAGCTCCCCCCGCCTCACTATTCACCTCCAGCAGCAAAATATACTGAAGATGCGAAAGTTTTAATGGTATGGCGTAGAGTGTGTGGCCTTGACGACCCAACTTCAGTGTCGAGCTGAGCTGTGTTCCTGGCAAGTGGGAGCATCTTCCCTCCCACCACACACACACACACACACACACACACACACACGTGTGTGTGTGGAGTTGTGGAGAAGTGGAGGTGTGTGGAGGTGTGTGTGGGTGTGGAGTGTGGAGAAGAGTTGTGACAGATGAGGATTGCAGGATCCTCCAAGAGGACCTGAACAGATTGCAGAGATGGTCAGAGAAATGGCTACTAGAATTCAACACGAGCAAATGTAAAGTTATGGAAATGGGACTAGGAGATAGGAGACCAAAGGGACAGTACACAATGAAGGGGAACAGCCTACCTGTAACGACGCGTGAAAGAGACCTGGGGGTGGACGTAACACCTAATCTATCTCCTGAGGCACATATTAATAGGATAACGACAGCAGCGTACTCTACACTGGCAAAAGTTAGAACATCATTCAGAAACCTAAGTAAGGAGGCATTTAGGGCGCTTTACACTGCCTACGTAAGGCCAGTCTTAGAGTATGCCGCCTCATCATGGAGTCCCCATCTGAAGAAACATATAATGAAACTGGAAAAGGTTCAGAGGTTTGCAACGAGACTCGTCCCAGAGCTACGAGGGATGGGGTATGAAGAGCGCCTGAGGGAATTGTGCCTTACGACACTAGAAAGAAGAAGGGAGAGGGGGGACATGATAGGAACGTATAAGATACTCAGAGGAATTGACAGAGTGGACATAGACGAAATGTTCACACGGAATAGTAACAGAACGAGAGGACATGGATGGAAGCTTGAAACTCAGATGAGTCACAGAGATGTTAGGAAGTTTTCTTTTAGCGTGAGAGTAGTGGGGAAATGGAATGCACTTCAGGAACAGGTTGTGGAAGCAAATACTATTCATAATTTTAAAACCAGGTATGATAGGGAAATAGGACAGGAGTCATTGCTGTAAACAACCGATGCTCGAAAGGCGGGATCCAAGAGTCAATGCTCGATCCTGCAGACACAACTAGGTGAGTACAACTAGGTGAGTACACACACACACACACACACACACACACACACCACACACACACACACACACACACACACACACACACACACACACACCACACACCACACACACACACACACACACACACACACACACACACACACACACCACACACACACCACACACACACACACACACACACACACACACACACATCCCTGCCACACACAATTGACTCTTCCCCTAGATTATTTACCCCTGTTTCGAGCAGTTTAATATAAACAAAGTTATATATATATTCCCATGAAACCATACAGAAATAGCTCAGTAAAGTTGTCCCCATTACACAAGTGTGGACAACTTTACCACAGAGGCGCTAAGTCTTTATAAAGATACAGAGTAACAAAAAGATACGATTAAAATTATACCTATTAGAGAATGGGTTCATCAAAGCAATATAAATTGGGTGATAATATCGTAAAAATTAAGATATAATAGGAAAATTGTATTGAAATTTGATGGACCTAGAGACAGAACAGAAATATGTAAACGATTGTTTGGATATTAGGTAAGCATGTGTCTTAGAAATGGGTAAACGCATGTTTGGAAATAGGTAAACGTGTCTTTGAAAATAGGTAAATTGTGTTTGGAAAAAGCTCAATGTGTTTACAAACATGCGCACAGGTGCATAGAATCAAATTCACAGGATTTGTCAAGCTAAGCTGGAGAATGACAAGAATTTAAGGTGTTGGATACACAGAGCAGCTCCCTCATATATATAATGATATACATAGCACCAACCTCAGATATAATGTTGATGTATAATGACAGCAGTTTTCATTTATTCATGTTTCATTTAATATGACTGCATATTCTTTATTATTTTCTGGACCTGACCTCCAGCAAACAGCTGCAGGGCCGAGGAAATCAACCTACATGTAAACAAAAAAAAGTGAGTGTTATTAATATTTAAAGTTCCGTAATTTTGACGTTTTATAAGCATCGCTCTCGCTTGGTTAGGCCGGTTGTTTGGGTGCGTAGGTTTCTGGTTAGGCAAAATAGTTGCTATTTTTTACGAAGTGGCAAAGTTAGAGAAAGAACACAGACTTGCCATATCATGAACTTCCAATGTCCCGAACTTCCTATATCACGAACTTCCTTTGTTACGACCTTGATATATCATGAACTTTCAATATCATGAAGGTGAAACACGAAAACAAGTTTGACGGAAAAATACATTTATATTCGTCACTGATGACTCGTGTATCTCCGCATCATTTAAAGAATATATAAAATATTTTACATCTTTTGCGTCCCAACTAACAGTGAATAAAAGGGAATTGGTGGTGAAAATTGGAAAACACGGCTCTAAAGAGCACTATACTATTTATATATATAAAGAAACTGACCAAGCAAGGTATTCATGGAGACACTGCAACTCCATTACGAAAATTTATCACTGTTCTCACTATCAGCATGAAAGGCATTGGTGGGATGTGTTCCACATTGGTGGCAGCGGTGGGATGTGTTCAACATTGGTGGCAGCGGTGGGATGTGTTCCACATTGGTGGCAGCGGTGGGATGTGTTCAACATTGGTGGCAGCGGTGGGATGTGTTCCGCATTGGTGGCAGCGGTGGGATGTGTTCAACATTGGTGGCAGCGGTGGGATGTGTTCCGCATTGGTGGCAGCGGTGGGATGTGTTCAACATTGGTGGCAGCGGTGGGATGTGTTCCACATTGGTGGCAGCGGTGGGATGTGTTCCGCATTGGTCGCAGCGGTGGGATGTGTTCAACATTGGTGGCAGCGGTGGGATGTGTTCAACATTGGTGGCAGCGGTGGGATGTGTTCAACATTGGTGGCAGCGGTGGGATGTGTTCCGCATTGGTCGCAGCGGTGGGATGTGTTCAACATTGGTGGCAGAGGTGGGATGTGTTCCACATTGGTGGCAGCGGTGGGATGTGTTCAACATTGGTGGCAGCGGTGGGATGTGTTCCACATTGGTGGCAGTGGTGGGATGTGTTCCGCATTGGTGGCAGCGGTGGGATGTGTTCAACCTTGGTGGCAGCGGTGGGATGTGTTCAACATTGGTGGCAGCGGTGGGATGTGTTCCACATTGGTGGCAGCGGTGGGATTTGTTCCACATTGGTGGCAGCGGTGGGATGTGTTCCGCATTGGTGGCAGCGGTGGGATGTGTTCCGCATTGGTGGCAGCGGTGGGATGTGTTCCACATTGGTGGCAGCGGTGGGATGTGTTCCACATTGGTGGCAGCGGTGGGATGTGTTCCACAATGGTGGCAGCGGTGGGATTTGTTCCGCATTGGTGGCAGCGGTGGGATGTGTTCCGCATTGGTGGCTGCGGTGGGATGTGTTCCGCATTGGTGGCAGCGGTGGGATTTGTTCCGCATTGGTGGCAGCAGTATGATCAGAGGACGGGAGGAGGGACAGGTCTGAGGGCATCTGCCTCGACGTTGTCAAGCAATATCTTAAGCTATACTAACGCCAACACAAGACTACTTCAAGGTTCAACAGAAGACCATACTTAGGATCAACAGTGAATCATACGGACGATTAACAGTAGACTAAACAAAGGACTAACAGCAGACCATACAGAGAACAACAGTAGACCATATTGAGAGCTAACAGTGGACCAAACAGTAAACCATACCGAGAACCAACAGCAGGAGTGCAGGAACGTACTAGTATCACACATTATCTGACTCAGGAACATACTGACGTCAATTGTCAGCTGATGCAAGAATGCACTGACGTCACTCGTCAGCTGATGCAAGAATGCACTGACGTCACTCGTCAGCTGATGCAAGAATGCACTGACGTCACTCGTCAGCTGATGCAAGAATGCACTGACGTCACTCGTCAGCTGATGCAAGAATGCACTGACGTCACTCGTCAGCTGATGCAAGAATGCACTGACGTCACTCGTCAGCTGATGCAAGAATGCACTGACGTCACTCGTCAGCTGATGCAAGAACGCACTGACGTCACTCGTCAGCTGATGCAAGAATGCACTGACGTCACTCGTCATAGCTCTGAGTGCTACATCAGATCTCAACTTCCATTTTCACGCTGCCGCTGTGTTCAACCAATTTACAAATGGTTGACAAGAGCCCGGCTGGTGTGTGGACCAGGGAGGTCCTCCCCCATCCCCCCCTTCATCTGCAATGGTAATTTGTCATACAATCAGCAGTGAAAGCGAGCAGTTCTCTCTCTCTCTATCTCTGTCTAACTCTCTCTCTCTCTCTCTCTCTCTCTCTCTCTCTCTCTCTCTCTCTCTCTCTCTCTCTCTCTCTTTCTCTCTCTCTCTCTCTCTCTCTCTCTCTCTCTCTCTCTCTCTCTCTCTCTCTCTCTCTCTCTCTCTCTTCTCTCTCTCTCTCTCTCTCTCTCTCTCTCTCTCTCTCTCTCTCTCTCTCTCTCTCTCTCTCTCTCTCTCTCTCTCTCTCTTTCTCTCTCTATCTCTGTCTAACTCTCTGTCCAACTCTCTCTCTCTCTCTCTCTCTCTCTCTCTCTCTCTCTCTCTCTCTCTCTCTCTCTCTCTCTCTCTCTCTCTCTCTCTCTCTCTCTCTCTCTCTGTCAAACTCTCTCTCTCTCTCTCTCTCTCTCTCTCTCTCTCTCTCTCTCTCTCTCTCTCTCTCTCTCTCTCTCTCTCTCTCTCTCTCTCTCTCTCTCTCTCCCCTCTCTCTCTCTCTCTCTCTCTCTCTCTCTCTCTCTCTCTCTCTCTCTCTCTCTCTCTCTCTCTCTCTCTCTCTCTCTCTCTCTCTCTCTCTCTCTCTCTCTCTCTCTCTCTCTCAACCTCCTATAAATCCTGTTATCTCTAAACAAACATTAGCTCAAGAAAAAATACTTAAACACTCTATCGCATAAAATTACACTATAAAAATGCTAATTACCTCATCAGGTTTTTGTAAGACTCACAAGAAAATACAATATTAAGGATATTAAAGAAACATAACAGTAATATAGCGCTATTTACGTGAGACGGGATTTTTGTGTGAAAATAATCACCATCCCTTCATGAACCGAAGTCAAATTAATGGTAGTAGTTTGTAAAGAAATTACTTTAAAAAGCAGTTCTGTCGGAGAGAATGAATTCTAATCGCGACTGAGTTTTATTGAAACCAATAAAGGTTTATTTGTGGGTTGTATATTTACTTGAAGTGTTTTCTCAGTCATCAATTATCATTTCTAGATTATTGGCGTTTGCAGATCTGCGCGAGCTTTGTTCTTTAACGTAAGTAATCATTCTAAATTCTCAGCGGTTGCGGATTTACAAATCTTTGATTCTTTGTCAGTAATGGTCCTTCGAAACCCATTCTTGAGATTGATTCAGCAAACGCCTTTGGCAGCTTGTATTTATGCTGGAGGAGTGGTAGTGATGTGTGAGTGTATATTGGTGTATTGTGTGAGTGTATATTAGTGTAATGACTGTTATTAAACTTACGAAATACTGGATACCAAATTGAAAAAGTCTACAATAATAAAATAGGTAAAGGCTGCCACGGAATTACAGATGCAAATATGCGACTTGGGTCCTACATAGGTTTAGAATGTTTACTAAAGCAGTAGACCTGATCCAAACTAGGCTGTCTATGAGCAGTTTGCAGAGTTGTATAATTATTCCCACCCCCACACAATGGACGGAATGTGAGGTTTGGATGCCTCCAGACCCTTGTGTGGGTCAGGCCACTTGCTGCAGCCTAGGTATTGTGACTTAGTATCATCTTGTAGAGCTTTAAACATGAAGAGTCTAGGGAAAGTGTTGTATCATCTAAGGTGTAGCTGTTCAGACTACACTACAATGTATTGTCTCGCCCGGTGAACTGGTCCTCTGTGATTGGGGCTCTACTTTAGGTCTTGACTTATGAAATATATTTTCATTGTAAAACATGTTTTCATTGTGAATAACAAGAAGAATGAATTGGTTTTCGTTTATGAACCAGTGGCCCTTGGTAATGAAGCATTGAGAATAATAACTGTCAGTTGAGAATGTGTGAAGCTGTATTAGGCTGTCAGCTTTAAGACCATAAGCTTTGTAAAATCCCCGCCATCTCTGTCTAGTGTTGAAGACGCAGCAATGTAGTTTAAGCTATGAAGGGTTTACCATCGAGATGATGAGTCTCCTTGCGCCTTCTTCATCAGGTGTGTGGTACAGCATCACAACCTATTTAGGTCTCCAAACAGGTGTGTTGGGCACTTACAGGAGAAGTTTATGCAAGAGATAAGGCAATGACCAAGCTGTCTTCAAACCATAATATTAGCTACACACACAAATCACAATTGCGTGATGCATCAAATGAACAAATCCACAAGGGCCGTGACGAGGATTCGAACCTACGTCTTTCCATGTCGTAGCTCAGTCGATTAAGGGAGCGTCTGGAATGCTCTCGGACGCAGGTTCGAATCCTCGTCACGGCCCTTGTGGAATTGTTCATTAGCTACACAGCAGCAAATGACCGAAAATCAAGATATCTTCATTTATGATCAAATTGCAATCTCAAAATCCGTTCTGGTCATTAGCACCTAGTGACGATAGTGTGTGTGTTATGAGCAGCCTCACAGGGATCCGGAGCTCAAAAACTGTGCATTAAGTGTAAACAAAAGCCGCCATGATTGAGGAAAGATGTACAGGTTTCGTAAGTGGGAGACTTAACAGTGGTTGGTGAACATCAGCTCCTGGTGACCACGCATGACAGGATGAGGGGACTGAGGGGCAGTATTATCCTTATACTGTCCTCTTCAGTCTCTTGTGTCCTATTTGTCTGTTTTTTTCTCTCTCTTCGTTAATTCCTCGCATCGTTAAATTTTTCCTCAACCTCTTCCCCCCTGCCTTAGAACCCCATACACCCCCCCCCCGTCTCGTCCATCTATCCCCTCTCTAGCTTTATATTTTCCCGTCTCTTACCCCCTATTCCCCCCTCCCTCCCTTTCTGTTGTATCTATTCCCCCTCTGTTGTATCTATTCCCCCTCTGTTGTATCTATTCCTCCTCTGTTGTATCTGTTCCCCCCTCTGTTGTATCTATTCCCCCTCTGTTGCATCTATTCCCACTCTGTTGAATCTATTCCCCCTCTGTTGTATCTATTCCCCCTCTGTTGTATCTATTCCCCTCTGTTGTATCTATTCCACCCTCTGTTGTATCTATTCCCCCCTCTGTTGTATCTATTCCCCCTCTGTTGTATCTATTCCCCCCCTCTGTTGAATCTATTCCCCCTCTGTTGTATCTATTCCCCCTGTGTTGTATCTATTCCCCCTCTGTTGTATCTATTCCCCCTCTGTTGTATCTATTCCCCCCTCTGTTGAATCTATTCCCCCTCTGTTGTATCTATTCCCCCTCTGTTGTATCTATTCCCCCTCTGTTGTATCTATTCCCCCCCTCTGTTGAATCTATTCCCCCCCTCTGTTGAATCTATTCCACCCTCTGTTGTATCTATTCCCCCCTCTGTTGTATCTATTCCACCCTCTGTTGTATCTATTCCCCCCTCTGTTGTATCTATTCCTCCCTCTGTTCTATCTATTCCCCCCTCTGTTGTATCTATTCCCCCTCTGTTGTATCTATTCCCCCCTCTGTTGTATCTATTCCACCCTCTGTTGTATCTATTCCACCCTCTGTTGTATCTATTCCCCCTCTGTTGTATCTATTCCCCCCTCTGTTATATCTATTCCACCCTCTGTTGTATCTATTCCACCCTCTGTTGTATCTATTCCACCCTCTGTTGTATCTATTCCCCCTCTGTTGCATCTAGTCCCCCCTCTGTTATATCTATTCCACCCTCTGTTGTATCTATTCCCCCTCTGTTGTATCTATTCCCCCCTCTGTTATATCTATTCCACCCTCTGTTGTATCTATTCCACCCTCTGTTGTATCTATTCCACCCTCTGTTGTATCTATTCCCCCTCTGTTGCATCTAGTCCCCCCTCTGTTATATCTATTCCACCCTCTGTTGTATCTATTCCACCCTCTGTTATATCTATTCCACCCTCTGTTGTATCTATTCCCCCCTCTGTTATATCTATTCCACCCTCTGTTGTATCTATTCCACCCTCTGTTGTATCTATTCCACCCTCTGTTGTATCTATTCCCCCTCTGTTGCATCTAGTCCCCCCTCTGTTATATCTATTCCACCCTCTGTTGTATCTATTCCACCCTCTGTTATATCTATTCCACCCTCTGTTGTATCTATTCCACCCTCTGTTGTATCTATTCCCCCCTCTGTTGTATCTATTCCACCCTCTGTTGTATCTATTCCACCCTCTGTTGTATCTATTCCCCCCTCTGTTATATCTATTCCACCCTCTGTTCTATCTATTCCACTCTCACTCCAGCCCCGTTTTCTTTGCTCGTTTCTTTACCTGTGGCAGACTTCAGTTAAAGTTGGTGGCTCCACCAGTGACCTGCTTCTTGTCCTTGTTTTTCCTGTTTCCTTGTAGTTGTTCTGGGGGGTGCTGTTCTGGGGGTGCTGTTCTGGGGGTGCTGTTCTGGGGGTGCTGTTCTGGGGGTGCTGTTCTGGGGGTGCTGTTCTGGGGGTGCTGTTCTGGGGGTGCTGTTCTGGGGGTGCTGTTCTGGGGGTGCTGTTCTGGGGGGTGCTGTTCTGGGGGTGCTGTTCTGGGGGTGCTGTTCTGGGGGTGCTGTTCTAGGGGTGATGTTCTGGGGGTGCTGTTCTGGGGGTGCTGTTCTGGGGGTGCTGTTCTGGGGGTGCTGTTCTGGGGGTGATGTTCTGGGGGTGCTGTTCTGGGGGTGCTGTTCTGGGGGTGCTGTTCTGGGGGTGCTGTTCTGGGGGTGCTGTTCTGGGGGTGCTGTTCTGGGGATGCTGCTCTGGGGGTGCTGTTCTGGGGGTGCTGTTCTGGGGGTGCTGTTC
Organism: Procambarus clarkii; assembly: GCF_040958095.1. NCBI lineage: Eukaryota > Metazoa > Arthropoda > Malacostraca > Decapoda > Cambaridae > Procambarus > Procambarus clarkii. Next base: position 21,065,066 of record NC_091192.1, on the reverse strand, counting down.
TGGGGGTGCTGTTCTGGGGTGCTGTTCTGGGGGTGCTGTTCTGGGGATACTGTTCTGGGGGTGCTGTTCTGGGGGTGCTGTTCTAGGGGTGCTGTTCTGGGGGTGCTGTTCTAGGGGTGCTGTTCTGGGGGTGCTGTTCTAGGGGTGCTGTTCTGGGGGTGCTGTTCTGGGGGTGCTGTTCTGGGGGTGCTGTTCTGGGGGTGCTGTTCTGGGGGTGCTGTTCTGGGGGTGATGTTCTGGGGGTGCTGTTCTGGGGGTGCTGTTTTGGGGGTGCTGTTCTGGGGGTGCTGTTCTGGGGGTGCTGTTCTGGGGGTGCTGTTCTGGGGGTGCTGTTCTGGGGGTGCTGTTCTGGGGGTGCTGTTCTGGGGTGCTGTTCTGGGGGTGCTGTTCTGGGGGTGCTGTTCTAGGGGTGCTGTTCTGGGGGTGCTGTTCTAGGGGTGCTGTTCTGGGGGTGTTGTTCTAGGGGTGCTGTTCTGGGGGTGCTGTTCTGGGGGTGCTGTTCTGGGGATGCTGTTCTGGGGGTGCTGTTCTGGGGGTGCTGTTCTGGGGGTGCTGTTCTGGGGGTGCTGTTCTGGGGGTGCTGTTCTGGGGATGCTGCTCTGGGGGTGCTGTTCTGGGGGTGCTGTTCTGGGGGTGCTGTTCTGGGGGTGCTGTTCTGGGGGTGCTGTTCTGGGGGTGCTGTTCTGGGGATACTGTTCTGGAGGTGCTGTTCTGGGGATGCTGTTCTGGGGGTGCTGTTCTGGGGGTGCTGTTCTGGGGGTGCTGTTCTGGGGGTGCTGTTCTGGGGGTGCTGTTCTGGGGATGCTGCTCTGGGGGTGCTGTTCTGGGGGTGCTGTTCTGGGGGTGCTGTTCTGGGGGTGCTGTTCTGGGGGTGCTGTTCTGGGGGTGCTGTTCTGGGGATACTGTTCTGGGGGTGCTGTTCTGGGAGTGCGGTTCTGGGGGTGCTGTTCTGGGGGTGCTGTTCTGGGGATGCTGTTCTGGGGGTGCTGTTCTGGGGGTGCTGTTCTGGGGGTGCTGTTCTGGGGGTGCTGTTCTGGGGGTGTTGTTCTGGGGGTGTTGTTCTGGGGGTGCTGTTCTGGGGGGGCTGTTCTGGGGGTGCTGTTCTGGGGGTGCTGTTCTGGGGGTGCTGTTCTGGGGATGCTGTTCTGGGGGTGCTGTTCTGGGGGTGCTGTTCTGGGGGTGCTGTTCTGGGGGTGTTGTTCTGGGGGTGCTGTTCTGGGGGTGTTGTTCTGGGGATGCTGTTCTGGGGGTGCTGTTCTGGGGGTGCTGTTCTGGGGGTGCTGTTCTGGGGGTGCTGTTCTGGGGATGCTGTTCTGGGGGTGCTGTTCTGGGGGTGCTGTTCTGGGGGTGATGTTCTGGGGGTGTTGTTCTTGGGGTGCTGTTCTGGGGTGATGTTCTGGGGGGGCTGTTCTGGGGGTGATGTTCTGGGGGTGATGTTCTGGGGGGGCTGTTCTAGGGGTGCTGTTCTGGGGGTGCTGTTCTGGGGGTGTTGTTCTGGGGTGCTGTTCTGGGGTGATGTTCTGGGGGGGCTGTTCTGGGGGTGTTGTTCTGGGGGTGCTGTTCTGGGGGTGATGTTCTGGGGGTGTTGTTCTGGGGGTGTTGTTCTGGGGTGATGTTCTGGGGGTGATGTTCTGGGGGTGATGTTCTAGGGGGGCTGTTCTGGGGGTGTTGTTCTGGGGGTGCTGTTCTGGGGGTGTTGTTCTGGGGGTGCTGTTCTGGGGGTGATGTTCTGGGGGTGTTGTTCTGGGGGTGCTGTTCTGGGGGTGCTGTTCTGGGGTGCTGTTCTGGGTGTGATGTTATGGGGGTG
>NC_091192.1:21043259-21058259 GCF_040958095.1 Procambarus clarkii | reverse complement strand
GGGTGGTGGTGGTGAGGACAGCTGGGTGGTGGTGCTGAGGACAGCTGGGTGGTGGTGGTGAGGACAGCTGGGTGGTGGTGGTGAGGACAGCTGGGTGGGTGGTGCTGTGGACAGCTGGTGGGTGGTGCTGAGGACAGCTGGGTGGGTGGTGCTGAGGACAGCTGGGTGGGTGGTGGTGAGGACAGCTGGGTGGGTGGTGGTGAGGACAGCTGGGTGGGTGTGCTGAGGACAGCTGGGTGGGTGGTGCTGAGGACAGCTGGGTGGGTGGTGCTGAGGACAGCTGGGTGGTGGTGGTGAGGACAGCTGGGTGGTGGTGGTGAGGACAGCTGGGTGGGTGTGCTGAGGACAGCTGGGTGGTGGTGGTGAGGACAGCTGGGTGGGTGGTGGTGAGGACAGCTGGGTGGTGGTGGTGAGGACAGCTGGGTGGTGGTGGTGAGGACAGCTGGGTGGTGGTGGTGAGGACAGCTGGGTGGTGGTGCTGAGGACAGCTGGGTGGTGGTGCTGAGGACAGCTGGGTGGTGGTGGTGAGGACAGCTGGGTGGTGCTGAGGACAGCTGGGTGGTAGTGGTGAGGACAGCTGGGTGGTGGTGCTGAGGACAGCTGGGTGGTGGTGGTGAGAACAGCTGGGTGGTGGTGAGGACAGCTGGGTGGTGGTGGTGAGGACAGCTGGGTGGGTGTGCTGAGGACAGCTGGGTGGTGGTGGTGAGGACAGCTGGGTGGGTGTGCTGAGGACAGCTGGGTGGTGGTGCTGAGGACAGCTGGGTGGTGCTGAGGACAGCTGGGTGGGTGGTGCTGAGGACAGCTGGGTGGGTGTGCTGAGGACAGCTGGGTGGTGCTGAGGATAGCTGGGTGGTGCTGAGGACAGCTGGGTGGTGCTGAGGACAGCTGGGTGGTGGTGCTGAGGACAGCTGGGTGGTGGTGCTGAGGACAGCTGAGTGGTGGTGCTGAGGACAGCTGGGTGGTGCTGAGGACAGCTGGGTGGTGGTGCTGAGGACAGCTGGGTGGTGGTGGTAAGGACTGCTGGGTGGTGCTGAGGACAGCTGGGTGATGGTGCTGAGGACAGCTGGGTGGTGGTGGTGAGGACAGCTGGGTGGTGCTGAGGACAGCTGGGTGGTGGTGCTGAGGACAGCTGGGTGGTGGTGCTGAGGACAGCTGGGTGGTGGTGCTGAGGATAGCTGGGTGGTGCTAAGGACAGCTGGGTGGTGGTGCTGAGGACAGCTGGGTGGTGCTGAGGACAGCTGGGTGGTGGTGCTGAGGACAGCTGGGTGGTGGTGCTGAGGACAGCTGGGTGGTGGTGGTGAGGACAGCTGGGTGGTGCTGAGGACAGCTGGGTGGTGGTGGTGAGGACAGCTGGGTGGTGGTGCTGAGGACAGCTGGGTGGGTGTGCTGAGGACAGCTGGGTGGTGGTGGTGAGGACAGCTGGGTGGTGGTGGTGAGAACAGCTGGGTGGTGGTGCTGAGGACAGCTGGGTGGTGGTGCTGAGGACAGCTGGGTGGTGCTGAGGACAGCTGGGTGGTGGTGCTGAGGACAGCTGAGTGGTGCTGAGGACAGCTGGGTGGTGGTGGTGGTGAGGACCTACATATGTATATATATATATATATATATATATATATATATATATATATATATATATATATATATATATATATATATATATATATATATATATATATATACATATATATATACATGTCGACATATATATATATGTCGTACCTAGTAGCCAGAACTCACTTCTCAGCCTACTATTCAAGGCCCGATTTGCCTAATAAGCCAAGTTTTCCTGAATTAATATATTTACAATAATTTTTTTCTTATGAAATGATAAAGCAACCCTTTTCTTTATATATGATGTCAATTCTTTTTATTGGAGTTAAAATTAACGTAGATATATGACCGAACCTAACCAACCCTACCTAACCTAACCTAATCTATATTTATAGGTAAGGTTAGGTTAGGTAGCCAAAAAAAGCTAGGTTAGGTTAGGTTAGGTAGGTTAGGTAGACGAAAAAACATTAATTCATGAAAACTTGGCTTATTATGCAAATCAGGCCTTGAATAGTAGGCTGAGAAGTGCGTTCTGGCTATTAGGTACGACATATATATATATATATATATATATATATATATATATATATATATATATATATATATATATATATATATATATATATATCTATATATATATATATATATATATATATATATATATATATATATATATATATATATTGTGACGATAATCTCCTTCAAGAGATTGAGCCTGCTCTTCCCTCCATAATTACGTCGTTGAAATTATATAATACTACTATGGAAGAAATGTCCAACAACGACAACAACACCAGCAAGGTTTGCCAGAGCGCAAAACGTTGCAGCCAGACACCTGTTCGGACTCAAACCGCCAAACTACCTGTTGATCGCTACCGGCTCCGCTGATTGGTCGCCGGTCTGGCTGCACCTGCACTCGCCCCCCCATACTACTTGATGTCTGGGGTCGCCACGACCTCAGACCTCAGAATATTCAGTGCTTTCGTGGTTATCACTCCTCCCGGCTAGACGTTAGCGTGTACTGAGAGAGGTGGTAGCTTAAAGCCAATATTCCAGCACCTTCCCTTTATTTTGTGTTGCTCTTCTTGTTATTTTATCTTAACGTAACTTTTCATTGTGTCATTTAATTATTCTTATTATTTTGATTGATTGATTTTGTTATAAGAATTTGTTTGTCCATTTTTTCATGTTTTGATTTATTTAACGTAATTAAAATTTCATTGTTAAAATTTACTTGTGTTTTGTGTGTCTTCTCCTTACCTTACCACAGACGAAGTTCCAGTTTTTCTATTTTTTTTTTATAACTATGTGACGAGGCCATACCCCTAGCCTTAAACAGCCGAACACCAACGCGTTACCGTCACAAGTTATATGGGGGCCTGTCCGGGAGCTTCACTCAGGTACTGGTGCCAAGTGGTAATTTATGGTAAGCGTATTTAACTTTGTTAACGTAGCTTTACTATTTTTCATATTCAATTTCATTTTTTATAAGGTGCGGTGTATTGTGCATTACGAGAGTAACATATAGTGAAGGTGAGACAACTTTGGATTACGTGGTGACTGTAGGCCTCAGTCATACTCTTAATTGGTCATCTCTCCCTCCGTGTTATTACTCGTGTTTACCATCTATGTCCCTTGAATATTTCTCATTTCTGACAGATCATCATATTGGTACCCTGGTACTGTGGTCTGCCCCGGGTCAAGAGTACCCAATCTTCTGCAATCTGACTGTAGGAGGACAAAGAGGGCTATAGTTCCTCTAGCTCGAACTTTAGTTGCTGAATTGGGACCTCAGCAGCAGTTCTCGTCACCAGTTGACACCTCGCACCCCTACACGTCAGTCAGAGATGATGATACATACAACGGTAGGGAATTAGCTTACTTTTTCAGAGCACAAAAGTTCGCTAATTCTGTAAGTATCATATTAAATTCAGTAGGAAAAACTTGCTTTATGTCCTATAGAGACTTGGCAAGGTATGCCTACATCCTTGGACTACCAATTTTACTTTTGAAGCATTTAACTGTTTCATTTGTTTTCGAAACTCTGTTTCATTTGTTAGTAGGATTTTCTTGCCCTTATTCTCTTACATGAGTACCGGGTACAAGATTTCCTGCGCCCTTGATTTAATTTAATCATTTAACATCTTTTACTTAACTTTAATTGTTAAAGATCTCACAGGATAGGTACTAGTTGCCACGTTGTCCTGTTTCTGACATTCACTATTGAATATTCGTGTACCTTTATTTGCTAATTTCACCATGTTTCGTCTCCAAGCTTTCCGTACAAATCCAGCAGGTGAAATAGGGACTTTAAGTCGTGCCAAGAAGACTGAATTACAAACTCTTGCACATGAGTATCAACTAGAAGTTCCCTACCAAGCCAACAAAAATGACCTACACAACCTGTTGCTGGATTACTATTTAGAGCAAGGTAAGATAGACTCTGAAACTCATGAAACTTACTATATTGCAGGAAAAACTGATTTGGCAACGATGAAACTCCAATTGGAACTGGCCAAGATTGAACGTGAGCAGCAAAGGGAAGCCCGCGAACAGCAAAGGGAAGCAGCGCCATACGAAGGGAAGAACAAGAACGAGAAATCACCCTCAGAGAACGCGAAGCTGCTTTGAGGAGAGAAGAACACGAACGTGGACTCGCCCTCCAAGAACGGGAGGTTGCACTACTCCAGGAACGTGAACGAGTACAGCTTGAAACACTCCAGGAGCGGGAACGCGTACAGCTTGAAACCAAACAACGCGAGTTGGAGATGCAACGCGAGCATGACAAGCAACAAGCGACTCTGGCTCTAGAGTGTCGTCAACGCGAAATCGCCTTGGAAACTTCACACTTCACTCAACGCCAGCAAGCTACTGCCAATCTTCCCGTCAGTTTTAATATATCACATGCAAGTAAGTTAATGCCATCCTTTGTAGAAGCAGAAGTTGATGTGTTCTTTACCACCTTTGAAACCCTTGCTAATCAACTCAGTTGGCCTGTCGACCAATGGGCCACACTTCTCAGAGTCCATCTTACAGGTAGAGCTGCAGTCACACTCAGTACTTTGGCGTCTGAGAATGACTACCACACTCTGAAACAAGCAGTGTTGGACGCCTACCTCCTCTCTACTGAAAGTTATAGAAGGAAATTCCGTGACCACCTGAAGGCAAGTACCACTACCTTCCTCGAGTTTGCTAACACGAAACGGAGGTATTTCATGAAATGGCTGGAAGCAGCACATGTCTCTACTTTTACAGAACTCGTCAACCTGATGCTTGTTGAAGAATTCTTGAGACGTGTGCCACCTCCTGTCCGCCTCTACTTAGCAGATAAAGAAGAAACCGACTACCTGAAGTGTGCTAAGTCGGCTGACACTTACAGCCTCATCCACCGGCTGACACCCGAACCATCCTCCAGTAAGAAGTCGTGGTACAGTTACGAGAAGGTGAGCCCCGATCAAGCTGGTTCACAACTGTACTGCAAGTATTGTAGACTCTATGGACATACCATAGACAAGTGTGGTAAGTCTCAATACAAGGGAACCACTGACCAACAAAGACCCAAACCAACTCCTCCTAAGTCCGGTAAGCCTGTGATGAATGTTGGTGTTGATGTTAATGATCTTTCTCTTTTCAGTAACCACCTGTATACTGGAACTGTCTCTGCCAACGGTTCAAATCCGGAGGGACGTTTCAAATTGAAGATCTTGAGGGACACAGCGGCTCTACAATCGATCATCTTGAAGTCGGCTGTGCCCAACATCGTCTACACCGGAGAAACAGTCTTCATCACTGACCTCACTGCTACCACTCCATACCCTCTCGCCAGAGTCCACCTGGATTGTCCCTACGTGAACGGGGAAGTCCAAGTCGCCGTCAGGGAAAAGCCTTTTCCCATGCCTGGAGTGCAACTTCTCCTAGGCAACGACTTGGCAGAAGACCTGCAACCGACCAACCTGATCGTCATGGACAAACCCCAGGTGTGTAACTCTGTGCCAATAAACCCTATTCTTGAGTATGTTCCAGCAGAGGTTCAAGAGAGTGATGAAGTTTCTCCTCCGGTTCTCGTGACCACCCGTGCACAAGCCGCACGTCCACAGCCAGCTGACTCTACTGCTACCGCTGTCCCTCAAGACCCTCAGAAACTACCCCCGCATCTGACCAAGTTGGAGTTCCGTAAGTTGCAGAGGGAAGATCTTACTTTAACACCATTGTTTTTCCAGGCTGAGACTCAACCCGACAGTATTCCTGGGTTCTTCCTAGAGAACGACTTGCTCTACCGCAGATATAGACCCAGTAAACTGAAGGAGGAGGACGATTGGGCCAACATCGAACAACTTGTGATTCCCACCAGCCTGCGGCCCACTATTCTACACCTGGCCCACGGAGCATTCTCCCACTACGGCTTCAACAAGACTTACCATGGGATTCGTCAAGACTACTACTGGCCAGGTATGGTAAATAACGTCAAACAGTACGTAAAACAGTGTCATACATGTCAGATGGCAGGCAAACCGAACGTCTCCATTCCCAGAGCACCACTGATTCCCATACAGGTGCCTGCGGAACCTTTCCACAGACTCATAATAGACTGTGTTGGTCCTTTACCTCGGACCAGTTCAGGTAACGCCTACATCCTAACCATCCTGTGTCCTACCACCAGATTTCCCATAGCAGTTCCAGTGAAGAACATCACGGCTGCTACGGTTATAAAACATCTATTGAAGATCTTCACTCAATACGGATTTCCCAGGGAGATTCAAAGTGACTGTGGTACCAACTTCACCAGTGATCTCTTCAAAAGGACACTGGAGGAGTTCAACATCAAACAGGTATTGTCCAGCCCCTATCATCCTGCTTCACAGGGTTCTCTTGAACGTAGTCATCAGACCATCAAAGCACTCTTGAAAAAGTTTTGTAGTGAAACCTCGAAGGATTGGGATAAGCAGATTGACCTTATAATGTGTATTTTCAGAAGTCTCCCCAATGAGTCCCTAGGAGTATCTCCTTATGAGATGCTCTACGGCCGTAAGTGCCGTACTCCCCTAAAGGCTTTCAAAGACTCTCTCAGAGATGCCACCTTCAGTGAGCATCAGAATGTGCCCCAGTTTCTTCAAAACCTTCAACACATTCTAGAGAGAGTCCACCGTTTTGCCCATGATAATCTATTGAAAGCCCAGGTGAGAATGAAGACTCATTACGACCAGACCAGCAAAGTAAGAAAATTCAAGCCGGGAGACTTCGTCCTTGCCTATTTCCCTATCCCAGGTTCACCTTTACAAAACAGGTTTTCAGGACCCTACTGCGTCAAAGAGTGCAGGAATAATAACAACTACGTGATAGAGACTCCAGATAGGCGGCGGAAGACCCAGCTGTGCCACGTCAACCTCCTGAAGCAATATAATGGTACTCCTCCCACTGTCTTGACTAATTGTTCTACCTTCACAGAACCCTACATCCACAGTGAGACCTTCCCAGCTTCTCCTCCCGAAAGCACTGACAAGGAGTCAGTGCTTTCTAATTCCGAAATCCTTAATGATCTTCCCAAATGCTTTCAGGATAATAATCGTGCTCCTTTGCCCTCTTCTAATTCCACTCTCACCTCGTCAGATAAGCCCTTCATCCTCCATGTCGACGCCAATGGTACCGACGTTGGTGGTGTCGTGATGCAGCAACGAGGCGAGAAGAATACACCTGTCAGCGACTACTGCTACAAGGATCTACGGAACAATTGGCAAGGAGCTACTCTTCCTCATCCTGAAGCTTCAGCACTTCACTCCACACCTGAAAAGTGCTCGGTCCACCATCAACACGGACCACACCACCCTACACCTCCTGCAGCACGCCCACTTCTCATCTCAACGTCTTCTACTATGGGCTTGCTAACTGCAGAAATTCAACCTGGAGACACGCTATACCAAGAGTCTGACAACATCTTAGCCCATGATGTCTCCAGAGTTTATGAAGTAGAAGCAACTTCATCTAATACTCCACCACATAACGACGTACTTCTTCCAGAACCGCAGGCTTCGGGGGAGAGTTGTGACGATAATCTCCTTCAAGAGATTGAGCCTGCTCTTCCCTCCATAATTACGTCGTTGAAATTATATAATACTACTATGGAAGAAATGTCCAACAACGACAACAACACCAGCAAGGTTTGCCAGAGCGCAAAACGTTGCAGCCAGACACCTGTTCGGACTCAAACCGCCAAACTACCTGTTGATCGCTACCGGCTCCGCTGATTGGTCGCCGGTCTGGCTGCACCTGCACTCGCCCCCCCATACTACTTGATGTCTGGGGTCGCCACGACCTCAGACCTCAGAATATTCAGTGCTTTCGTGGTTACCACTCCTCCCGGCTAGACGTTAGCGTGTACTGAGAGAGGTGGTAGCTTAAAGCCAATATTCCAGCACCTTCCCTTTATTTTGTGTTGCACTTCTTGTTATTTTATCTTAACGTAACTTTTCATTGTGTCATTTAATTATTCTTATTATTTTGATTGATTGATTTTATTATAAGAATTTGTTTGTCCATTTTTTCATGTTTTGATTTATTTAACGTAATTAAAATTTCATTGTTAAAATTTACTTGTGTTTTGTGTGTCTTCTCCTTACCTTACCACAGACGAAGTTCCAGTTTTTCTATTTTTTTTTATAACTATGTGACGAGGCCATACCCCTAGCCTTAAACAGCCGAACACCAACGCGTTACCGTCACAATAAATATATATATATATATATATATATATATATATATATATATATATATATATATATATATATATATATATATATATATATATATATATATATGTCTCACCAAGTATTGAAATAATCCAGTGACCTCAGGTCTATTGGTTATACCCGGTAATTTGTTCCATAAATCAACATCTGTTTCCAAGCCAGTATTTACCCAGGTATTTCCTCAATCTAAACTTACCCAATTTATATCCATTTACGGAGTGATGGAGGCAGACTCCCGCCACTTATTAAGAACTAATGAAACGGAAAAGACACCCCATAAGTCCGGGAACAAGCATACCAGTCTATTGAAGACCACGAGGCGGGGTCCAAGAACTGAAGTTTAACTCGGTAAATACCACTAAGCGAGTTATGTTTACTGCGAATGCATCACCGGGTTGGTTGATGATTTGATGGTTTCTTGCTAGCTGATTGGTGGGCGTGGATATAATAATGCTCACCGAGTGGCCAGGAATTACATTACGCTCAATGAGTGGGCAAGAAAAATGCATAATGCTCACTGAGTGGTCAATAACAACATAATATTCACTGAGTTTCACCGCCAACAGATGCCAATTACGTCACGCTGATTTTCATAAAGTTAACATGAATAAAGAATAGCATTATTCTGTAAAGAATAAAGAATAAAGTTGCAAAGAATAACTGAAAAGCTCCCTGAGTGGCCCCAATGAATAACACCAACGCTCACTGAGTGGCCGTCAAACTCCCGCCATAACCATCAACTAGAGCCCCGTATCGTTCATGACGCTTGCTGAGTGGCCTACACCATTACTAGAGTATAACGCTTGATGAGTGGCCCGCCTCACCATAATAAACAAACCCATGTGCTCACTCTCAACACGAGTGACTCTTTACACTGTTTCACCATCACTCACACAATCCGACAGACGCGGATGATGACTGGCGGTGTTGCAGGCTTCAGCTCCCGGGCCCCTACCACTGCTTGGCGCTCTAAAAGTAGATCTTATTTCCTGTGAGGCCCTCCAGCAGAGGGCCCTGAGCACCCACACACCGTTAACGGTCAACACAGTGGTATACAACAGGAATATAGCAATTGGGCTACAACGGGACAAACAGCGCTAGAAACAGGACTGCCGACAAGCGTTTGACAACAAGCTTGCCAGCAGCTCTGACAACAGAGTTCACAACGGGGCTTAAAGCCGGGTGGACAACAGGGGCTTAAAGCCGGGTGGACAACAGGAGCTTAAAGCCGGGTGGACAACAGGGGCTTAAAGCCGGGTGGACAACAGGAGCTTAAAGCCGGGTGGACAACAGGGGCTTAAAGCCGGGTGGACAACGGGGGCTTAAAGCCGTGGTGGACAACGGGGGCTTAAAGCCCTGGTGGACAACGGGGCTTAAAGCCGGGTGGACAACGGGGGCTTAAAGCCGGGTGGACAACGGGGGCTTAAAGCTGGGTGGACAACGGGGGCTTAAGGCCGTGGTGGACAACGGGGGCTTAAAGCTGGGTGGACAACGGGGGCTTAAAGCCGTGGTGGACAACGGGGGCTTAAAGCTGGGTGGACAACGGGGGCTTAAAGCCGTGGTGGACAACGGAGCTTAAAGCCGTGGTGGACAACGGGGCTTAAAGCCTTCGTGGACAACGGGGGCTTAAAGCCTTGGTGGACAACGGGGCTTAAAGCCGTGGTGGACAACGGGGCTTAAAGCCGTGGTGGACAACGGGGCTTAAAGCCGTGGTGGACAACGGGGCTTAAAGCCGTGGTGGACAACGGGGCTTAAAGCCGTGGTGGACAACGGGGCTTAAAGCTGGGTGGACAACGGGGCTTAAAGCCGTGGTGGACAACGGGGCTTAAAGCTGGGTGGACAACGGGGCTTAAAGCCGTGGTGGACAACGGGGCTTAAAGCTGGGTGGACAACGGGGCTTAAAGCCGTGGTGGACAACGGGGCTTAAAGCTGGGTGGACAACGGGGCTTAAAGCTGGGTGGACAACAGGGGCTTAAAGCCGTGGTGGACAACGGGGGCTTAAAGCCGTGGTGGACAACAGGGGCTTAAAGCCGTGGTGGACAACGGGGGCTTAAAGCCGTGGTGGACAACGGGGGCTTAAAGCCGTGGTGGACAACGGGGGCTTAAAGCCGGGTGGACAACGGGGGCTTAAAGCCTTGGGGGACAACGGGGGCTTAAAGCCTTGGGGGACAACGGGGGCTTAAAGCCGTGGTGGACAACGGGGGCTTAAAGCCGGGTGGACAACAGGGGCTTAAAGCCTTGGTAGACAACGGGGGCTTAAAGCCGGGTGGACAACGGGGGCTTAAAGCCGTGGTGGACAACGGGGGCTTAAAGCCCTGGTGGACAACGGGGGCTTAAAGCCTTGGTGGACAACGGGGGCTTAAAGCCCTTGTGGACAACGGGGGCTTAAAGCCCTTGTGGACAACGGGGGCTTAAAGCCTTGGTGGACAACAGGGGCTTAAAGCCGTGGTGGACAACGGGGCTTAAAGCCGTGGTGGATAACGGGGCTTAAAGCCGAGAAGACAACAGGGGCTTAAAGCCGGGTGGACAACGGGGGCTTAAAGCCGGGTGGACAACGGGGGCTTAAAGCCGTGGTGGACAACGGGGGCTTAAAGCCCTGGTGGACAACGGGGGCTTAAAGCCTTGGTGGACAACGGGGGCTTAAAGCCCTTGTGGACAACGGGGGCTTAAAGCCCTTGTGGACAACGGGGGCTTAAAGCCTTGGTGGACAACAGGGGCTTAAAGCCGTGGTGGACAACGGGGCTTAAAGCCGTGGTGGATAACGGGGCTTAAAGCCGCGAAGACAACAGGGGCTTAAAGCCGGGTGGACAACGGGGGCTTAAAGCCGGGTGGACAACAGGGGCTTAAAGCCGGGTGGACAACGGGGGCTTAAAGCCGGGTGGACAACAGGGGCTTAAACCCGTGTTTACAACCGGTGGCTGGCGCCATGCAAATTTGATTATGGTGTGAAAGAGCGCCGCTGGGGGCGCTGGGGGTGGCCCGGCCAGACACAGGGGGGGGGGGGAGGGGGGCTCAGGATATTGCCTTTATTCAACACTGTGTCTCTTGTTCCAGCCAACTATTTGCATATACGAAGTTGTGTGATTAAAAAATATATAAAATGTTCACCCCAAGTGTGTGTGTGTGTGTGCGCGCGCACACACACACACACACACACACACACACACACACACACACACACACACACACACACACACACACACACATTCTCACACACACAAACTTGTCTGAGGGGGTGGTGTCTGGTAGCTGAGTGGACAGCGCGCAGGATTCATAATTCTGTGGCCTGGGTTCGATTCCCGGACCAGGCAGAAAAAAACGGGCAGAGTTTCTTTCACCCTGAATACCCCTGTTACCTAGCAGTAAATAGGTACCTGGGAGTTAGTCAGCTGTCACGGGCTGCTTCCTCTGTGTGTGTGTGTGTGTGTGTGTGTGTGTGTGTGTGTGTGTGTGTGTGTGTGTGTGTGTGTGTGTGTGTGTGTGTGTGTGTGTGAAGAAAAACAAATAGTAACAGTTGATGGATTGACAGTTGAGAGGCGGGCCGAAAGAGCAGAGCTCAACCCCCGCAAGCACAACTGGGTGAATACACACACACACACACACAGCTAGGGTAAATCTTGCCTTACAGGCTTAATAGAATTCTACGACCAGGTGACACAGATTATGCAAGAAAGAGAGGGCTGGGCGGACTGCATTTTCTTGGACTGTCGGAAAGCCTTTGACACAGTACCCCATAAAAGGCTGATGTATAAGCTGGAGAAACAGGCAGGAATAACTGGATAAGTGCATCAAGTGGATGAGGAAGTAAGCAATAGGAAGCAGAGAGTTACGGTGAGGGGTGAGACCTCCGATTGGCGTGAAGTCACCAGTGGAGTCCCACAGGGCTCTGTACTCGGTCCTATCTTGTTTCTGATATATGTAAATGATCTCCCGGAGGGTATCGATTCATTTCTCTCAATGTTTGCTGACGACACCAAAATTATGAAAAGGATTAAGACAGAGGAGGACAGCTTGAGGCTTCAAGAAGACCTAGACAAGCTGAAGGAATGGTCGAACAAATGGTTGTTAGAGTTTAACCCAACCAAATGTAATGTAATGAAGATAGGTGTAGGGAGCAGGAGGCCAAATAAAAGGTATCATCTGGGAGAGGAAATTCTTCAGGAGTCAGAGAAGGAAAAAGACTTGGGAGTTGATATCACGCCAGACCTGTCTCCTGCAGCACATATCAAGCGGATAACATCAGCGGCATATGCCAGGCTGGCCAACATACGAACGGCATTCAGAAACTGGAGTAAGGAGTCATTCAGAACTTTGTATACCACATATGTCAGGCCAATCTTGGAGTATGCAGCTCCAGCATGGAGTCCATATCTAGTCAAGGATAAGACTAAACTGGAAAAGGTTCAAAGGTTTGCCACCAGACTAGTACCCGAGCTGAGAGGTATGAGCTACGAGGAGAGACTACGGGAATTAAACCTCACGTCGCTGGAAGACAGAAGAGTTAGGGGGGACATGATCACCACATACAAGATTCTCAAAGGAGTTGATAGTGTAGATAAAGACAGTCTATTTAACACAAGGGGAACACGCACTAGGGGACACAGGTGGAAACTGAGTGCCCAAATGAGCCACAGAGATATTAGAAAGAACTTTTTTAGTGTCAGAGTGGTTGACAAATGGAATGCATTAGGAAGCGATGTGGTGGAGGCTGACTCCATACACAGTTTCAAGGGTAGATATGATAGAGCCCAATAGGCTCAGGAACCTGTACACCTGTTGATTGACGGTTGAGAGGCGGGACCAAAGAGCCAGAGCTCAACCCCCGCAAACACAACTAGGTGAGTACACACACACACACACGCACACACACACACACACACACACACACACACACACACACACACACACACACACACACACACACACACACTGGTGCAATTCTCCAATGAGGAGGCAGTGGAGTACATAATGAGGAGCAAGCATTTACTCAGAGGAAGTGAAACCCATTACAATGTGTTTATAGAGAGGTTTATGACGAAAGATGAGCAAACAGCCCACAAAAATAGATGGCAACAACGACAACGTACTAACCTCCCAGGTAATCTCACCTCCCAGGTCACATCCCAGGTCACCTCCCAGGTCACCTCCCAGGTCACCTCCCAGGTCACCTCCCAGGTCGCATCCTCCCCAACTCAGCCCTCCTATACATCCCCCCTGCCTCAGCCTCCCAAAACCCCCCTGTCCCTTCCACATTTGCACCTCCACAACGATTCCCCTGCCCCTGCTACATCACACTTGTCAGCGACCCCAGTGGGTCAAGCCATGCCCTCCCCAAACCCACCTTCCCATCCCCCCTCCCCAAATACCCCTTCCCACTCCCCTGCCCCTTCTACCCCATTGACTTCAATTCCATCTACTCCATCCCAGCTTCCACTGCACCCCTCTTCCACTCACCCCCAAACCCCACCCAACCCTCACCCCTCCTATGCACCTCCAGCCCACATTTAACCCCCTCACCTTGTGACCCCCTAACACCTTCCCCCATCTCCCTCTTCCCCTCTTCTACCCCAAAACCCCCACCTACCCCCGATTCCCCCCTATCTAATATACCCTCTCTTCCACTCCCAGCACCCATGCTCCATTCTCATCTCACCTCAGTATCCCTCTTCCCCCCAACCTCTCAACCTCTATCTGACTCTCAGTCTCACTCTATTTCTCAACCCCCCTATGCTATTCAGACCCCTAACTTTCAGACCCATTATGCCCTTCTTACCCCCCTAGATGCCCAGACCCCATTTGCCTACCAGGCACTCCCAGGCACCCCCCTAGCACCCCCCCACTCGCCCCCACAGCCCCCACAGCCCCCACTTGCCCCCCAGACACCCCCCAGTTCCCCCCAGACCCCTGGTGAAAGGGGGAACTCTGACACCCGAGTTTCCAAGAAGAGTCTCAAGGTTTGGTACACCAATGCTGATGGGGTAGCCAATAAAGCAGAAGAGATAAAAGAAAGAGTTAGTGAGGCAGACCCAGACATAGTGGCAATAGTGGAAACTAAAATAAATGGCATGATCTCGGATGCAATCTTTCCAGAGGGGTACCAGGTGATAAGAAAAGAAAGGACACAGAGACAGGGAGGTGGAGTGGCACTACTAATAAAGCGGAAATGGAAGTTTGATGAGCTGGAAAATCCGGGTACCAATGAAAGCACAAGCTTCATACATGGAACCCTGACAGTGGATGGGAAGAAGATTGTAATCTTGATACTCTACAATCCCCCACCAAACAGTAGAAGGCCCAGGCAGGAGTACGAGGACAGCAACAAGACATGTATGGATGAACTGCAGAGGGCAGCAACTTTAGCGCATAGAATGAGAGCGAAGCTGCTGGTCATGGGGGACCTAAATCACGGAGAGATAGATTGGGAAACGAGGAATCCCCATGGCGGGGAGGAGACCTGGGGAGCGAAGCTGGTAGACGTTATTGACAGGAATTTCCTAACACAGCATGTGAAAGAAGATACTAGGGAAAGAGGAGGGGATACGCCCAGCCTATTAGATCTCATTATCACTCAGAATGTAGAAGACATCGAGCAGTTGGAACATGAAATACCACTAGGAGCTAGTGACCATTGTGTCCTAGCCTTTGACTACATGATGGAGCTTAAAATTGTGACCAAAGGACAAGAGGTCCGGGAAAGGAGACTTGATTA
>NC_091192.1:20978259-21038259 GCF_040958095.1 Procambarus clarkii | reverse complement strand
ATATTTCAGAAGCAAGAAAAGATGGCGCTCAATTTGCCTCGGGTGTCACTCTTGATATTATCATGCAACGTGTTTAAGCCCATGGGGGGGGGGGGGGGGGACGAGTAACAATCATACAGTATTAATCAAGCAATCAAGTTATGATTGCTTGATTAGATGATATGTTTGATAATCAGCATGGAGCACAATGGTATAAAGCGAGATCCTGTTGGTAGGATTGGGTCAGGGAGCTCACTGAGCGCCCAACCAGTGTTGTGAACAGTCAGGCTAAGTGAGCACTCTGTGCCGGAGGTGTCAAGGTATACCCCTGGCTTCAGTATACTCTGGTATACTCCTCTCAACTCTAACCGGTGAGGGGGAATTGGCTCACCAGACGGGACTTAAATAGCGTGGATGAACCGGTTGGTTTGTTAGAAGTAGCAAGTTAAATTAGGGATAAGGCGGGATGAAATTAGGGATGAACACAGTGAATTCGCGGTGAATTATATATGGTGAGCGTGAGGAAAATGGGGTAACTGGGTCTAAATACCATGAGGTTTCTTTGGGGGGGGGTGTGATTGGGCAGAGGATTGGTGGTGATTGAGGTGATTGGACAGAGGGGGGTAACTGTTACGAGCTTATAGGAGGTGGTCAGGATGATGTGTGTGGTGTGTGTGGACGGCAATAAGGGGTGGAATCTGTTTAATGGTTGGAAAACAAATTGGTTAATGTTTTTGTTTTCTATTATCTATAGAGGTGTCACGCTGAGGGGTCGTGGGCTCCCCATTTCTGTTTGGGAAGAAGGAACTCTTTCCATCGTCCGCTGCTGCTGCGCTCGCTTCCGATGTCAAAACCCACTGAAGAAGCATGTATGTGTTGCAGTTTGTTTTTCCCTCTTATGAGGCAGACTTTTGTGACCTCGTTGGTGAACTCCATCTTTAGCGACCGATTTCTTTTCTTCGCGTACTTGCCTAGTCTGAAAACTTTCTCTTTCTTGTTTTATGCTTCTGTCATCCTCAGCATCCTTGCCAGTATCCATTTCACTTTAGCTTTCTTTCATCCTTCGTCCTCTGCGCCTATTGTTTTGACCCTTCCTGTTCTTTAATTCCTGCTAATTAATACAGTTGCTCCCTACCGTCCTATTGGCCGACGGGTGCTCCCTACCGTCCTACTGGCCGACGGGTGCTCCTTGCTGCCTCATGGAAGTGCTCGCCTGCAACACCACTTTCTGTGGTGCTATCATGGCCTCTGGGAGGCTCCTTAATGTTACCGGAAATGAAGTCTTCCATGTAAATAGTCTTGTAAAAGTTTGTGTGTGTGTGTGTGTTCTTACCTAGTTTTACTTACTTGGTTGTGCTTGTGAGGGGGTTGAGTTCTGGTTCTTTGGCCCCGCCTCTCAATTGTCAATCAACTGATGTTCAGGTTCCTGAGCCTACAGGATTCTATCATATCTATACTTGAAACTGTGTATGGAGTCAGCCTCCATCACACCACTTTCTAATGCATTCCATTTGTCAATCACTCTGACACTAAAAAAAGTTCTAATGTCTCTATGGCTCAGTTGGGCACTCAATTTCCACCTGTATCCCCTAGTGCGTGTGCCCCTTGTGTTAAATAGTCTGTCTTTATCTACCCTATAAATTCCTTTGAGAATCTTGTATGTGGTGATCATGTCCCCCTAACTCTTCTGTTTTCCAGCGACGTGAGGTTTAATTCCTGCAGTCTCTCCTCGTAGCTCATACCACTCAGTTCGAATTCTAGTCTGGTGGCAAACCTTTGAACCTTTTCCAGTTTAGTCTTATGCTTGACTAGATATGGACTCCATACTGGAGCTGCATACTCCAGGATTGGTCTGACATTTGTGGTATACAAAGTCAGTGTATGTGTGTGTGTTTGTGTGCTTTAAAGTGTGGGGAATCCATACATTCTGTTATATACTAAAAGTCAATTATTATTCCCCTGAATCGCGCTTATATCGTCCGGTTACACTTCAACCTTGACTCCTGTTTGTAAACAATGTGTATAATAAACAATATATATGTTCATCGTTAGATAAACTCCCCGTTATACAAGTCTTAACCAAGGAAGTCAACCACATTTTTCTTTATTGTAACTAGAATTATTTTCAAGTCTGTCACTCGTGTCAATTTTAATTAGAGCCTTTGTGAATATTTGTTTGTCTCGTTTTCTTTACAACTAGAAACACAAATATAATATATGATTAGTTTTGAGTTTGAAGTTAAAATAAATGTAATTTTTCTTTTTTTGATATTTAGGTATTTATTCTTTGGTATATCTGGTCTTTTTTTTTTTTTTACCTCTTGCCTGTGACCAACTACACGAAAGAGCACAAAAGTTGGAACAGCAAATCATTGTAATGACAGAGACAAAACTCACCGGCATAATATCAAATAGCATTTTTCCCCTCAAGAGAAGGGTGGCTGTAGCCTAATGTATCTTTGTCGTGGGATATGTGTCTTGTGTCATGAATCTCGTGTGTCATTTGTTTAATGAATCGGTAGTATTATGTTATTAATATCATGTGTTATGAGTGTCATGTGCTATTAGACTCATGTGTTGTTAGTGGTATGTGTTATATTAATGTTATGCATCACTGGTGTCACGTACCTTTGAAATCCTGCATCATTGGTGTCATGTACTTTTGGTGTCATGCATCTTTAGTATGGCAGTGTGTGTGTGTGCTGTTGGGTGGAGTATGTGGTGGTGGGGGATGTGTCTGGTGTGGGGTGTACGGTGGGGGTGTTGGGAGGGGTGTGTGGTGTGTAGGGGGGTGTTTTGAGGGGAGCAGCGGGGGGGGGGATTGGAATACATTGGGTGCTGTTTAAGGACAAGATGAGGAAGAAACTTGACAAACTCAGCACTGAGCTAAGATCATCCAAAGACAAAGGCAGAAATCTCTAAGACGAAAACAAAACTTTCAATTGTGTTAGTAAACAATAAGACACGCCTGAGAAGAGCCAAGCAAGAAGTTGTCACACAGGCAGCCACGTCGCCAGAGTGGCCAAGCTTACTACCCCCACGCACTAGAGAGGCACAAGTGCTTAGTAATGGCTGGACTCGTTCACCCGGAATGTTCCGACGAAGATTTAGGATAGAAACGAGCCGAGTTAAAGTGTCAGGGAGCCTGAAAGAGTTGCAGAAGGCAGAGGCAGGAACCCGCTTGAAAGTGGTGTTCAGGACAGGTCGTTACACGAAGAAAAGCAATCGCTTGGTAAAGGTTGTGTTCAGACATAAGGGACCGAGAAAGATGTAAACATTGGAGCAAAAGACAGCTTCAACATACACCTGACTGACAAGATGTGCAGCAGCAAACAAGAGGAAGGAGAAGGGTCGGAGTTCGAGGTCCCCTGCCGTCCATCGTGACTCCACCAGCGGGGAACCTTCCAGTACCGATGTAAATTATCCTTTTCCCTATTCCTCACACACATTCCCAGCCCCTAACCTTCTTTCGAACTTCACAACTCCCCTCCTCTTAGGTTCCGACTTCGCCTTGATTTACCCTCTCCAGTCCCTCGCTACACCCTCAGTCTCATTACCTAACAATCTATCCATCAACACGCATGACTCTCCATCCATTTCCCCAATTCAACTGACTACCCTAAGACAACCACTCCCTCTCAGTGTAGTGCTAATTTACAGAAAATATAACAGAAGGTGTCTATCTACCGGCCAGTGTCCCCTCACGTGTATATCAGGGAAGGTAATGGAAAAAGACTCGAAATGGCTCGTAAAAATCACTAAGAGAGAGAGTAGTATTTATATTCCAGCACCAGTATGTGTTTAATGACGGCAAATGCTGCTTCACAAACTTTATAGAATTTTATAACCAAACGAAAATGATCGTTTGGTTATAGATCTGTCTTGTTGAGGCAAGACAGGGCATTGTGAACAGACGACATATATTTAGACGGCATATATTTAGACCTTTCCGGTCCAAGGAGTGCCGGACCAACCGGGCTGTGGTGGGTATGTGGGCCTGCGGGCCGCTCCAAGCAACAGCCTGGTGGACCAAACTCTCACAAGTCAAGCCTGGCCTCGGGCCGGGCTTGGGGAGTAGAAGAACTCCCAGAACCCCATCAACCAGGTATCAACCAGGTAGACAGTCAAAAACGTGTTCGAAACAGTCACCCACATGAGACCAAAGGAAGAGCTGGAGAAACAGGCGGACGTGACAGGAAACGGGCTTCAGGGGATACGGGAGCGTCTAAGCAACAGAAACCTCAAGGCCCACATGAGAGGAGAGAGACTCACAGGTGACGAGATGCTACCTGTGAACATCTGTAGACATTAGTACATTAGTCACATTATTCCTCGTCTGGAAAACAGGTAACAAAAATAAATACAGTAGATACAAATATAAGAATAAAGTGGAAGACTGCAAGAGATTACAGGATAGTTTAGTGGAAAACTAAAGAAATGCTCCATTATGAGATACCAGAGTTTAGCCCATGCAAGTGCAAAGTAATAAAGCTGGTTATTGGCAATAGAAGATGGCATAGATCACCAAATAGGAGAAGAACCCTTTCCGAAATCCGATAGACTAATAGACCCGGAGGGTGTTAGCACACCGAATCCCGTTTCCAAAATCTTAAATCAGATAAATGTCATCAGTTCCACATATGCAAGCATAGTTAGGATATGCAGGCCTTTAGAAATCTCAATAAAGAGTGATCCATGTAGAACACATGTAAGGGACTCACTCGGAAAACCACTGCCCCATCTATAAATCCGTCTCATTCAATAGAAAATGAAACTCGAGACAGCCTACACGTATGTGACTGGACTGGTGCCAGACCTGAGAGGTAAGAGTAACGAGGAAAAAGCGAAAGACTGAAGCCCCATATCACCAAAGGATAGAAGAGAAAGGGGAATCAAAATTTTGAGAGAATAAAAATCAGAGAGATTATGAGAGGGGAAAATAAGAATAAATCGATAATAACTTCCAAACGAACAACAGACATTTGAAGAATAATCAAAATAGTCCACAACTCGAGTACACTTATTATTGACATGCTGAAACAAGACTCCATTTACAGCTTCATTTGTAGACACGAAAAATCCCAAATTTTTCGAGTAGTATCTTTATTACAATTTTCTTTATTATCATGTTCTTTTAGTAGACGACTAAAACTTAATTAAAAGACTCATTTATCAGAGTTGGTAAATGTGTTAAAGATGCGACCAAGACGCCGCAGCTGAAGGAAGTGTTGATGAATGTGAAATGTGTGTCATTGACAGTGAAACATAAGCAAATGAATGTGAAATATGTGAATGAGTAATTACCGCAAGAACTTAATGACAAAACCCCCATCAAAGAAAGACAGGATTATGATCATGAAAAAAATTAAATCGATTAAAGTATACAATTCGGGATAATATAAAAATAATGTCTCTACCTAGAGGGTAATAACATGTAGGCCTTGGTTAGTCTACTAATAGGAAGTAGTAGGTAGGTAGGTAGGCCTACCTACCTACATTAGATTGCTACCTACTAGGTAGGTAGGCCTACTAAGCAATCATAACTCGATGAGATAGGATAAGCCCAATAAATTGTGCAAAATTAAGATCAGTAAAATATATTCGTCTGTGGTCTGCCCAGGGCCGGAAGCCAGACGTACTGGGCTAGACTCGTTAAACTTTGTAGGGTGACAGGTAGGTGTGAACAGATTGTCATAGACGAATCGGCGTCGGTCCCATTGCTCTCCTCTAACGGGGAATCGACTCCCTATAACGAAACCTGTTGGACTCGGGTAACCCACTAGGTAACCCCATCTAATAGATTTATAAACAAAAAATATTTCATCAAACGCAGATGACTTGGTCTCTAAACACTTACAATTAAGAGCTAAACGATCTGATTCTCCGCCTAAAAGAAACACACGCGTAGGTGAGTACATGTAGGAGAGTAGACAGCCAGAGCTGCCAAACACAAGGGCGACTCGCTCTCGTGATAATTGCTCAACATATCATGGCATTAAAGATGAATCCCACCAACTGGGTGGGCGTCTGGCCTGGCAATGGAATTGTTTTGTCATGGCTGCAGGTCTGATTGTGGTGGTTCGCTGCTTAGTGTGGATTTAAGATATGGAGGGGATTATTTAATAGAGAGGAGGGGGGCGGGTATGGGAAAGTGAGTTATTTCAGCATTATTTCAGTGTGTGTGTGTGTGTACTCACCTATTTGTGCTTGCGGGGATTGAGCTTTGGCTCTTTGGTCTCGCCTCTCAACTGTCAGTCAACTGTTGTACAGGTTCCTGAGCCTATTGGGCTCTATCATATCTACACTTGAAACTGTGTATGGAGTCAGCCTCCACCACATCACTTCCTAATGCATTCCATTTGTCAACCTTCTCTGTGGCTCATTTGGGCACTCAATTTCCACCTGTGTCCCCTAGTGCGTGTGCCCCTTGTGTTAAATAACATGTCCTTATCTACCCCCTATCAATTTCTCTGAGAATCTTGTATGTGGTGATCATGTCCCCCCGAACTCTTCTGTCTTCCAGCGACGTGAGGCTCAACTCCCGTAGTCTCTCCTCGTAGCTCATACCTCTCAGCTCGGGTACTAGTCTGGTAGCAAACCTTTGAACCTTTTCCAGTTTAGTCTTATCCTTGACTAGATATGGACTCCATGCTGGTGCCGCATACTCCAGGTGTGTGTGTGTGTGTGTGTGTGTGTGTGTGTGTGTGTGTGTGTGTGTGTGTGTGTGTGTGTGTGTGTGTGTGTGTGTGCCTCACCTGCCAGCTCTGCCTCCATCACCCGAGTATCCAAGTTATATAACCATCAATGTCGTCTAATCCTGACAGGAATCTTGTTCTTATTCTCAGCTCTCAGTGACCTCTGTCACGTGACTGTGGGTGGGGGGGGGGTCAACTGTGAGCTCCTTCAAGATGGCTACCTGTATGTCTCAGGTCTTAACCGCTGACCTGTGAGGCCCGAAATCAATTAAGTAGTTCCAAACTACTTTACGTCATACTTCCTAAAACTGAAAAATATCCCGTTGTAAACAGGTGGTCATTTAAATGACTTTTATTAGTTACGTTACAAATCTACCGGTAGTTCATTCATGTGGTCCTGGGTTCGATCCCAGGCGCCGGCGAGAAACAACGGGCAGAGTTTCTTTCACCCTATGCCCCTGTTACCTAGCAGTAAAATAGGTACCTGGGTGTTAGTCAGCTGTCACGGGCTGCTTCCTGGGGGTGGAGGCCCGGTCGAGGACCGGGCCGCGGGGACACTAAAAGCCCCGAAATCATCTCAAGATAACCTCAAGATGTGTGTGTGTGACCTTGGGGTTCACCTCTGTCTGGATGAGTGATGTTTGTTGTTGTTGTTTCAGAGTTAGCTACTCAGAACGAAGTGTCCATGTAGCACGGGCTATGGTGAGCCCCGTAAGGTGAATGATGTGATCTCGTCACCATTCGTAACATCATAATATGTTTCCAGGTCACGTGGGCAAACTGGTAAGGATCATCAGACTGTGATGACCCGCATTAAGTCAATACAGATGTAAGAGTGTTGTTGTGATGGTGTCAACCACGATGGTGGTTTAAAGTTCGCCTCGGTGGCTCATTGTGGCCTTTGTTTGGTAGATTATATAACAATGTGTTCATTCAACAACGTTTGTTGTAGTAAGTTTGTTGTGTCAGAAGTTAATACACACACACACACACACACACACACACACACACACACACACACACACACACACACACACACACACACACACACACACACACACACACTACACCCACACACACACAAACACACACACACACACACACAGTACACACAGTACACACACATACACACACACACACACACACACACACACACACACACACACACACACACACACACACACACACACACACACACACACACACAGTACACACACACACACACACACACACACACACACACACACACACACACACACACACACACACACACACACGCACACACACACACACACATACGCCAAACACAGGATACAGAATAGGAGATGAAGTACTTAATGAAACGAACAGAGAGAAAGATCTAGGAGTTGATATCACACCAAACCTGTCTCCTGAAGCCCACATAAAAAGAATAACGTCTGCGGCATATGCGAGGCTGGCTAACATCAGAACAGCGTTCAGGAACCTGTGTAAGGAATCATTCAGAATCTTGTACACCACATATGTAAGACCAATCCTGGAGTATGCGGCCCCAGCATGGAGCCCGTACCTTGTCAAGCACAAGACGAAGCTGGAAAAAGTCCAAAGGTATGCTACTAGACTAGTCCCAGAACTAAGAGGCATGAGTTACGAGGAAAGGCTGCAGGAAATGCACCTTACGACACTGGAAGACAGAAGAGTAAGGGGAGACATGATCACAACCTACAAAATCCTCAGAGGAATCGACCGGGTAAACAAGGATAAACTATTCAACACTGGTGGGACGCGACCAAGGGGACACAGGTGGAAACTGAGTACCCACATGAGCCACAGAGACGTTAGAAGGAACTTTTTTAGTGTCAGAGTAGTTAACGGATGGAATGCATTAGGCAGTGATGTGGTGGAGGCTGACTCCATACACAGTTTATAATGTAGATATGATAGAGCCCAGTAGGCTCAGGAATCTGTTCACCAGCTGATTGACAGTTGAGAGGCGGGACCAAAGAGCCAAAGCTCAACCCCCGCAAGCACAAATAGGTGAGTACAAATAGGTGAGTACACACACACACACACACACACACACACACACATTTATATATTTAGATTACACAAATGGATGAAGCAGTAGGAATATACAGTGGGGGAAGTGTAGTGCCCCGCAGCAGGAGGTGGGTAGGTCCCCACTGGGGACATTCCCACCTGAATACCTAAAGCAGCCAACCCGCCATAACGAAGTTAAGGTGTCTGCTGACCTACTGCTACAGCCTCTCTCTTGAATATATATATATATATATATATATATATATATATATATATATATATATATATATATATATATATATATATATATATATGGCTTACCCGGTACCTTAACCACTCGACCAACCGTGACTGTACAAAAGACGGTGGTAGCCGAGGCTATATCCCCAACGACCCTACAGCACTTGGTGGTAAGCTTGGGCATAGATATTTCATCGAATCACCTCACTTTGTGGGGCCACGTGAGCAACACAAATGCGAACATTTCCGTACACAGCGTGGTGAGTGGAGGAACCGTGTAGACTGGTGCACTTGAGACGAAGATGCTGGTCATGGATGCCGCGCTGATCGTCCGGGGCAGTAAACGCTCACATCAAACCATCGTCGCCTCAGCATCCAATAGGATACGGTTCCCGGCAAAGACAAAAACATTAAATCAGAAAAAACACCACAACAGGTCCCCTCAACCACGACCAACACACCACAACCCCGAATTAAATGAGCTTTCTTTACAATGAGAGAGAGTGTGTGTGTATTCACCTGGTTGAGCTGTGCTCTTTCGGCCCGCCTCTTTCGGCTGTGTGTGTGTGTGTGTGTGTGTGTATTACATGTAAAGAAACAGTGTACTACGGAGACTTGAGAACATATTATTAGTTATCATAGGACCAAAATTTATAAACAAAAGATCCTTCTCTCTCTCATACACCCGACTATATTATGAATGAGCACAGCAAACAGCCAGACTAGTGCCTTTACTCTAAACTATCATGTTTTCCTAAAAGGCAAAACCAAAGTTTTAAGTTCAATGGACAACACTTACACTCCACAAGTAAGGTGGAGCCTAAATACAAAGAGGAAATCGATTCACAAATCTTTCTGACCTTGAAAGTGTATAGAGACGTTCTGAGACAAAGTTTCCACTAACAAGATAAATCTGAGAACAGAACCGGGCGAGGCCAATTGCCCAAGAGTCCTGTTGATTACACCAGTCCAGTAGACAGTACTAGGTGACGCTTGTTTACTTGGTGATTCACGCAGCTAGTTACACCATCCTAGTCAATCTCTCAAGTGGTTATGAGAGCTTGGTCTGCCACGTACAGACAGAGGTCCGCATCCCCCCTCACCGATTACTCAGTAACACAAGGACACTCTACCAATTACTGCACAAACAGCGGCGTTCACTGTATTGACCCAGATCTTAACCCGTCAACTGCGCCATTAATTTGGGAGTTCACCATAGCGCGCAATTTGTCAGAAAATTCAAATTGAAATTAAAATCATTAATTTCCAATGAATTTGTCGACCGCATTTGGAGAATGAATCAACAACAAAATATAAAACAATATAGTTATAATAAAAATATATATATTATATAAAATTTGGTGTGAAAAATATATGAAAATAACAAGAAAATTAGATATACCATTTTAGATGCCATAATTTGAGTTTAGGAATAGATGGAAATTTACTCGCTTGGAGCCTTAGAAAGAATCAATAATAAGAAAAGTAATTAAATCTTACGATACCATAAAAAAGAGAAAACGGGGTATGGGGAAAAGGAAAAGCATGGGAAAGAAAATAACGTCAAGTTTCTAGTTGGAAGACTTCGGAAATAACAGTCTCGAGGTAGAGACAATTGTTGCATTTTATATATATATATATATATATATATATATATATATATATATATATATATATTGTCTCATACACTTTTGAACACCTTATACTGCATGGCCCTGACCACTCGCTGGTCGGGTAGAGGCGACAGCCTTGCTTCTTACTGGGTTGGCGTTCGATTTCCGATGGGGCAAGTGATTGGGCAGCATTTCTTCGCTTCGTATTGACAAGTCAGCTCCTTGTCCTCGTGTCCCAGCTCCTTGTCCTTGTATCTCAGCTCCTTGTCCTCGTGTCCCAGCTCCTTGTCCTCGTGTCCCAGCTATTTGTCCTCGTGTCCCAGCACCTTGTCCTCGTATCCCAGCACCTTGTCCTCATATCCCAGCACCTTGTCCTCGTATCCCAGCTCCTTGTCCTCGTATCCCAGCTCCTTGTCCTCGTATCCCAGCTCCTTGTCCTCGTATCCCAGCTCCTTGTCCTTGTATCCCAGTTCCTTGTCCTCGTATCCCAGCACCTTATCCTCGTATCCCAGCTCCTTGTCCTCATATCCCAGCTCCTTGTCATCGTATCCCAGCTCCTTGTCCTCGTATCCCAGCTCCTTGTCCTCGTATCCCAGCTCCTTGTCCTCGTATCCCAGCTCCTTGTCCTCGTATCCCAGCTCCTTGTCCTCGTATCCCAGCACCTTGTCCTCGTATCCCAGCACCTTGTCCTCGTATCCCAGCTCCTTGTCCTCGTATCCCAGCACCTTGTCCTCGTATCCCAGCTCCTTGTCCTCGTATCCCAGCACCTTATCCTCGTATCCCAGCTCCTTGTTCTTGTATCCCAGCTCCTTGTCCTCATATCCCAGCTCCTTGTCCTCGTATCCCAGCTCCTTGTCCTCGTATCCCAGCTCTTTGTCCTCGTATCCCAGCTCCTTGTCCTCGTATCCCAGCTCCTTGTCCTCGTATCCCAGCACCTTGTCCTCGTATCCCAGCTCCTTGTCCTCGTATCCCAGCTCCTTGTCCTCGTATCCCAGCTCCTTGTCCTCGTATCCCAGCTCCTTGTCCTCGTATCCCAGCACCTTGTCCTCGTATCCCAGCTCCTTGTCCTCGTATCCCAGCTCCTTGTCCTCGTATCCCAGCTCCTTGTCCTCGTATCCCAGCTCCTTGTCCTCGTATCCCAGCACCTTGTCCTCGTATCCCAGCTCCTTGTCCTCGTATCCCAGCTCCTTGTCCTCGTATCCCAGCACCTTGTCCTCGTATCCCAGCTCCTTGTCCTCGTATCCCAGCTCCTTGTCCTCGTATCCCAGCTCCTTGTCCTCGTATCCCAGCTCCTTGTCCTCGTATCCCAGCACCTTGTCCTCGTATCCCAGCTCCTTGTCCTCGTATCCCAGCTCCTTGTCCTCGTATCCCAGCTCCTTGTCCTCGTATCCCAGCTCCTTGTCCTCGTATCCCAGCTCCTTGTCCTCGTATCCCAGCTCCTTGTCCTCCTATTCCCAGCACCTTGTCCTCGTATCCCAGCTCCTTGTCCTCGTATCCCAGCTCCTTGTCCTCGTATCCCAGCTCCTTGTCCTCGTATCCCAGCACCTTGTCCTCGTATCCCAGCTCCTTGTCCTCGTATCCCAGCTCCTTGTTCTCGTATCCCAGCTCCTTGTCCTCGTATCCCAGCTCCTTGTCCTCGTATCCCAGCTCCTTGTCCTCGTATCCCAGCTCCTTGTCCTCGTATCCCAGCAACTTGTCCTCGTATCCCAGCTCCTTGTCCTCGTATCCCAGCTCCTTGTCCTCGTATCCCAGCACCTTGTCCTCGTATCCCAGCTCCTTGTCCTCGTATCCCAGCACCTTGTCCTCGTATCCCAGCACCTTGTCCTCGTATCCCAGCACCTTGTCCTCGTATCCCAGCTCCTTGTCCTCGTATCCCAGCTCCTTGTCCTCGTATCCCAGCTCCTTGTCCTCGTATCCCAGCTCCTTGTCCTCGTATCCCAGCTCCTTGTCCTCGTATCCCAGCTCCTTGTCCTCGTATCCCAGCACCTTGTCCTCGTATCCCAGCTCCTTGTCCTCGTGTCCCAGCTCCTTGTCCTCGTATCCCAGCTCCTTGTCCTCGTATCCCAGCTCCTTGTCCTCGTATCCCAGCACCTTGTCCTCGTATCCCAGCTCCTTGTCCTCGTATCCCAGCTCCTTGTCCTCGTATCCCAGCACCTTGTCCTCGTATCCCAGCTCCTTGTCCTCGTATCCCAGCTCCTTGTTCTCGTATCCCAGCTCCTTGTCCTCGTATCCCAGCTCCTTGTCCTCGTATCCCAGCTCCTTGTCCTCGTATCCCAGCTCCTTGTCCTCGTATCCCAGCTCCTTGTCCTCGTATCCCAGCACCTTGTCCTCGTATCCCAGCTCCTTGTCCTCGTATCCCAGCTCCTTGTCCTCGTATCCCAGCACCTTGTCCTCGTATCCCAGCTCCTTGTCCTCGTATCCCAGCTCCTTGTTCTCGTATCCCAGCTCCTTGTCCTCGTATCCCAGCTCCTTGTCCTCGTATCCCAGCTCCTTGTCCTCGTATCCCAGCTCCTTGTCCTCGTATCCCAGCTCCTTGTCCTCGTATCCCAGCACCTTGTCCTCGTATCCCAGCTCCTTGTCCTCGTGTCCCAGCTCCTTGTCCTCGTATCCCAGCTCCTTGTCCTCGTATCCCAGCTCCTTGTCCTCGTATCCCAGCTCCTTGTCCTCGTATCCCAGCTCCTTGTCCTCGTATCCCAGCTCCTTGTCCTCGTATCCCAGCTCCTTGTCCTCGTATCCCAGCTCCTTGTCCTCGTATCCCAGCTCCTTGTCCTCGTATCCCAGCTCCTTGTCCTCGTATCCCAGCACCTTGTCCTCGTGTCCCTTCCAAGTGCCACATAGTCGCAAAGTCTTGGTGATTTCACACAATGATTGTTTCACAAACTTTTTCATAAACTGTTTTATCACTTCAAAGTCAATTTAGATTCTTCATTTACTCGTGCAATCCGTCTTCACAATCACACAATCCTGCCTTGGTTGTTCGTGTCCCAAAGGGGCGCGGCCCGGTCCACTTCTCCCAACTGCATCCCCCCCCCCCCGCTGGTGGGAATTTGGGGGGACACTCGGCCCCAAATCCAATTTTCCGTTCCCTGTACTGCAAAGTTCTTTGGGAGTCGACTCCACCGCATTTATCACCGGATACTGAAACATGTTTGATTTTATATATATATATATATATATATATATATATATATATATATATATATATATATATATATATATATATATATATAATAATATATATATATATATATATATATATATATATATATATATATATATATATATAATAATATATATATATATATATATATATATATATATATATATATATATATATATATATATATATATATATATATATAGACCTATAAAATACATGACCTATAAAATGCTCCTATATGGTATACGTCTCCAATAGCCTCTGACAACCAAGTCCAACTCCTGGCCTGCACGGGTGGCTTAGTCTTTAAGTCCGGCGGAACTGCTTTTACCGACAGGAGAAGGGGGGAGGGCGTGCCTCTGGCGCCTTAAAACCAGCTGCTCCGGGTAGATGGGACTCGATAGCCAGGAAAGGCAGTCCATCTAGGGGAAGGAAAACCCTGATTTTAAACCTCCGCTGCCTTGCGGCCATACCCCTTTTTTGGGAAAGGCTTCAGGAGTCAACCTCGAGGAAAAATCCGGAGTTGGAGCCCCTAAGTCAGTTAGTTGTTGACGTCGACCTCGTTCTGGCAGCTCCTGCGACGTTGCTGGAACCATGTGTATTGGCATTTGCCTTTCTATTGGATAATTTCAGCAACGTGGAGAGGGGGGACCTGCTGCATGGGTAACAGCTTCTCCTCCATATTGACCTATCCTGGCTTTGCGCCCTGGAGAGCAACCAGAGCGCAACTCCATTGTCTGCAGAGACGGAAGGATGCCTACTACTACTACCAACTATATAATCAGAAAACTCTTGACCCCTGAAGGGTTCGAACCCAGTCAGGTATACCCTCCATGCCCCTTTCGCGTGTCGAGTACAATAACCACTCAGCCAACACATTGTACCCTTTGGTATTGGAAAGTCGTCTGAATTTTTACCCCAATACCCGACAGCGCTCGGGACAATTTTGGGCACAGATATATCATCAAATAACTTCAAGATGAGGCTGCAAGAGTAACATTTGTGCGTCAGGCTTGAGTGGTCTCCAAGACAACATTCAGATCCTTTCTGATGCCTATTGGCTTGGGACCATTCACGCTCAAATATTACTCTTGTTAAAATGTTAAAAGAGGATAGTCAGATGACTTTCTAATACTTTTGTACAGTCTGTTGGTCGAGTGGTTATAGTACTAGACATACCAAGGGTCATGGAGGGCATAGCTGAACAGGTTCGAATCCTTCAGGGGGTCAAGAGTTTTATGATGCATGTTGTTTTCCATTCTACGTAAATACCTTTTACTGTGTAGAGGGAGAAGAAACACTATATCACTTAATCTTTCCATTTTATTTCTTCAACGTTTCGTCAGCAATGTTACATCTACAGGGATATACACCTTCACACAACGTACACAGGCATACTAATGTTATTTACAACAAACATATACATTTATAGGTGTTTTAATATTAGTATATTTCGGTAGCAGTCTTTCTTGTAAACATATATTATTAAATATGACCGAAAAAGTAAGATTAATAATTCTAACACGAATTTTCTCAATATTTCTTATGTTTCTTTTCACTGTCGATGGTAATTGAAAAATCAATTCTCCAAAATTAATTTTTAAAATTTAAAATAAAAATGAATTTTGGATAATGGCAATGTCGTCATGCTTATGGTTAAGCATGACGACATTGCTGGCGATGCTGATCTTACAGTGAAAGCTTTCTATGCTTCTAAATATTTTCTTTGTATCAGCATTAAGAAGAACTGCCAAACTGCCAGAATTCATGGTAAAGAAACTCCGGTAATTATAGAAGGATTTATTTTCTACGACGTTTCATTGCTCTCTGAAACATCTTCAGGTCAAGAAGGCACACAGTAGGAACACTTTTTGGTTAATACACATGTGAAGGTGGCGGCAGGTGATGGGGCAATCAAACATAAGGTAAGATGATAGGGCCAATTAATATAAGGGAGGGAGGGGAAAGAGAGAGGTAGGGCCAAACGAATGGGGAACAGGGCCGAGCAAACATTGGGTAAAGCACTGAGTAAGAAACTTTGGTGGGGACCTCAGTAGAGATATTTTTTTATCCAGTGAAGTTTGGTGAGGTCTAGGTCTGAGTGTTGGCAAGGAAGTGAATTAAAATCATTATTCTATATATTTAAGTCTTTTTTTTCAAGATTTGCAGCAATCTTCTTTGGTTAGTGGTAGATTCCAGGATTTTCACGATTTTCACGAACAACGTTTTCAATTTTCCTGATGAATGTAATTAGTGTTTACATTCTAAATGTAAATTATTAATTAGTTTATATGAAATTAGTAATTATTATTTACATTATAAATGTAAATTATTAATTCATTTGCATCTAATTAGCAATTAGTATT
Organism: Procambarus clarkii; assembly: GCF_040958095.1. Lineage (NCBI taxonomy): Eukaryota > Metazoa > Arthropoda > Malacostraca > Decapoda > Cambaridae > Procambarus > Procambarus clarkii. The sequence goes on along the minus strand of NC_091192.1, from coordinate 21,022,187 downwards.
TACATATATTAATGCAACATCATCAGTTTATGTCTGACCAAACTCGACCTCATCCCTCCGGTACTACGGCGATGGCAGCCAAAACGGGAACAGCCTCACAGCTAAATGTAAATCACAGCTCATAGACGGGAACACCTTCACAGCTAAATGTAAATCACAGCTCATAGACGGGAACACCCTCACAGCTAAATGTAAATCACAGCTCATAGACGGGAACACCTTCACAGCTAAATGTAAATCACACCTCATAGACGGGAACACCTTCACAGCTAAATGTAAATCACAGCTCATAGACGGGAACACCTTCACAGCTAAATGTAAATCACAGCTCATAGACGGGAACACCTTCACAGCTAAATGTAAATCACAGCTCATAGACGGGAACACCTTCACAGCTAAATGTAAATCACAGCTCATAGACGGGAACACCTTCACAGCTAAATGTAAATCACAGCTCATAGACGGAAACACCTTCACAGCTAAATGTAAATCACAGCTCATAGACGGAAACAAAAACAAAATAACTAGACAAAAAAAAATATTCAAAACTTTTAAAATTGATTTTACTCCATTAGAATTTGACAGCAGGACGTCACCCTCCCACTTGCCCCTCCCCCCTTCTCAGCCCATAGTCCCATCCCCTTCACCCCTTCACCCCTTTTCCTGAACCACTTAAGCCTATGAACAAATCCACAAGGGCCGTGACGAGGATTCGAATCTGCGTCCGGGAGCATCCCAGACACTGCCTTAATTGACTGTCTGGGATGCTCCCAGACGCAGGTTCGAATCCTCGTCACGGCCCTTGTGGATTTGTTCATTTGATGCATCACGTTAGTGTGATCTCTGTGTGTGATTATTCAAGTTCTTTCAACGCTCAATTCACGTTGCTTTTCGGGGGTTGGGCCTCCTGCAGCTGTCTCAGAATACCTCAGTGTTTATTTACGACCCAAGGTCGAGGCTCCCTTCCGTCCCCCACACACTCTCTGAACTAGGGTATATAATCTCCATAATTACCCTCACGTTCCTTGATTAAACATGAATCGAGCCCAGGCCCAAGATCCGCGGCTCGGGTGATTACGAGTCTTGGAGTGGAATTGTCGTGTTTGTATCATCCAGACGAGCCACTTAGGCCCCGGCGTAATAAGAGGAGACACTCCTCCAGATCTGACATAACAGTCAGCGCTGACATCTAGCGGCCGTAAACCTCACTACCGCTAAGCCAATAACATTTAATGTCTCGGTGTGTCATACTGTGTGTGTCCCTCTCTTATTTGTACGATACGAAGAATGCAAGCAACTCCACTTGAAATATAAGTAATCCAATAATAGTAATAAATAAAGCTGTATTAGCTTAAGCTTGAGAATAAATGGTGCATATACATGCATTCACTGTCGAGCATAAAGCATTGATTTATTATTTCCGACAATTAAATAAACAAAAATTGTCCTCACTATAAAACGAGGTCCAGACCAGAAGCGGTGTTGCCATTTTGCTCACTATGTGGCACAATTAGCTGGCAATGCAACATAGAGGCAACATAGAGGCAACATAGTCTCATAAACACTTGTAGTGACCCACTAAGACGTCAGTAGGAGAGTGCCTCCCAGTAATGTCTTGATATATATATAGTGTTAATTTTCACCCTCTAATCAACCATATTTACTGGTGACGTCAAGCATCTTAAATGTGGGATGAAGTAGTATCTTCAAGCCACCCATGAGGTGACTACTGTCCTCTAGTACGGTACAGTGACACTGTCCTCTAGTATGGTACAGTGTGACACTGTCCTCTAGTATGGTACAGTGTGACACTGTCCTCTAGTATGGTACAGTGTGACACTGTCCTCTAGTACAGTACAGTGACACTGTCCTCTAGTATGGTACAGTGACACTGTCCTCTAGTATGGTACAGTGTGACACTGTCCTCTAGTACGGTACAGTGACACTGTCATCTAGTACGGTACAGTGACACTGTCCTCTAGTACGGTACAGTGACACTGTCATCTAGTACGGTACAGTGCACTGTCATCTAGTACGGTACAGTGACACTGTCATCTAGTACGGTACAGTGACACTGTCATGTAGTACGGTACTGTGACACTGTCATCTAGTACGGTACAGTGACACTCATGTAGTACGGTACTGTGACACTGTCATCTAGTACGGTACTGTGACACTGTCATGTAGTACGGTACTGTGACACTGTCATCTAGTACGGTACTGTGACACTGTCCTCTAGTACGGTACTGTGACACTGTCATCTAGTACGGTACAGTGACACTGTCATCTAGTACGGTACAGTGACACTGTCATCTAGTACGGTACAGTGACACTGTCCTCTAGTACGGTACTGTGACACTGTCCTCTAGTACGGTACTATGACACTGTCATCTAGTACGGTACAGTGACACTGTCATCTAGTACGGTACAGTGACACTGTCCTCTAGTACGGTACTGTGACACTGTCCTCTAGTACGGTACTGTGACACTGTCATCTAGTACGGTACAGTGACACTGTCATCTAGTACGGTACTGTGACACTGTCATGTAGTTCGGTACTGTGACACTGTCCTCTAGTACGGTACTGTGACACTGTCATCTAGTACGGTACAGTGACACTGTCATCTAGTACGGTACAGTGACACTGTCATGTAGTACGGTACTGTGACACTGTCCTCTAGTACGGTGCAGTGACACTGTCCTCTAGTATGGTACTGTCCTCTAGTACGGTACTGTAACACTGTCATCTAGTACGGTAGTGACACTGTCATCTAGTACGGTACTGTAACACTGTCATCTAGTACGGTACAGTGACACTGTCCTCTAGTACGGTACAGTGACACTGTCCTCTAGTACGGTACTGTAACACTGTCATCTAGTACGGTACAGTGACACTGTCCTCTAGTACGGTACAGTGACACTGTCCTCTAGTACGGTACTGTAACACTGTCATCTAGTACGGTACAGTGACACTGTCCTCTAGTACGGTACTGTGACACTGTCCTCTAGTACGGTACAGTGTGACACTGTAATACAGGTGTCCAGGCAGGTGTGGAACACTGACACAGTGCCCTCTCACCACAAACGTCCTTATAACCCAGCACTAAATACTTACAAGGTAGCTCTGTCAACTATTCTAGGAGCATTCATGACTCGTACCTTTGCTTCGGAAAGGTTATGCCCAATGTGTGCTTAACAACGATAACTTCTGCTCTGTTGAATCTAAGTTGAAATCTTATTTCCTTTGTAACTGTGTTAGATAATGTTCCAGTGGCCTGTCGGGCATTTTTCCTCAGTGTTGACATTTCCTCTCATCTTCCGGAACCTGTAAGCCAGTAAGTAAGTAAGTCATCTAGTACAGTATATATTTTTCCCATGCACATGGGTATCTAAAACTGATGCGATGTAAGTACATTTCTGCTCTCCTTCGTCAAAATAAGTGGTTCATAATTGGCAGGTTGTGTAAATAGGGGGGGGTGGGAGTTGTGTAAAAGCCTGGTTTGTGCCTCGGAGAGGCTACGGGATCCAGTAAGTTCAGTAGAACTTCGGTTTCAACCCTTTTTACCCTGTCGTAGCTCAGTCGATTAAGGCAGTGTCTGGGATGCTCCCGGACGCAGGTTCGAATCCTCGTCACGGCCCTTGTGGATTTGTTCATTGGCAACACCCATGTTGCACAGTTTTTCATCGAATCCCTGAACACGTTGGAATCTCACTGAGCCCACAAGTGTATATAGATACATTCACGTTTGCTTAATTATTTAGATTCTTTTGGGGCAATTATTTGTATGTGCAATATGTGGGTGAAGGGTTTACAGAGGTGCCTCTCCAACAGAGGTGCCTCTCCAACAGAGGAACGACAGCGTTGGCCTGTTTCAAGTGTTCGCACGTCATCACTTGCGAGTCGTGTGTAAGGTGCTTTGTATTCGCAAACAGCGAGGTTGGCGGCTGGATTAACCAGCCTATGGCCTTTGTTGATAAGAACGGGATGCTGGTCGATTTTATACTCAGTTCAGCTCTAATGAGCGATTAAATGTGCAAGGACTAACTCGGCTCCTCTTTACGTTCTCTGAAGACCGTGGCACTGACTTCGTCTTGGGTATTGTTGGTTATTAATTGTTCGATTTGCTTATTACGTTCTTCACTGATAACCACTAAACAATTCAACTTGCACGCTTCACTCCTGCAAGAAGTTCTTCAGGTGGAGGTGGGAATGTCAGGCACTTCTCTAGTAAATACAGAGAACACGTGTTTACTTAACATGCTTCTAAGTTCTCGGTCTTGTTCTCCTTCTACCAAGTCTTGACCAGTGACGTGTTCTCTTATCGATGCGTCAACGGATCAGCCAACTCGGGGCTGACAGCTGAGTGGACAGCGCTCGGGATTCGTAGTCCTAAGGTTCCGGGTTCGATCCCCGGCGGAAACAAATAAGCAGACTTTCTTTCACCCTGATGTCCCCTGTTCACCTAGCAGTAAATAGGTACCTGGGAGTTAGATAGCTGCTACGGGCTCCTTCCTGGGGATGTGTGAATAACAAAAAGGAGGCTTGGTCGAGGACCGGGCCGCGGGGACACCAAGCCCCCGAAATCATCTCAAGATAACCTCAAGATAACCTCTTCCACAGCCTTTGGTTGATGTGTATGAAAGACATTTTAGGGTTTGTCTTTGTCTGTCTTTCTACACTCACGTCACAATTTTCATTTAGCATTTCCTATATATTTGGTCAGTTTTCTTAAAAGTTTGATCAAATATTATTGTTAAATACATTTCCCCATTTTTAATTCTCCGGAATTTTTGTATAAGGTTCTTATGTTCCCATTCTGAAGTATTGATATTTGACTTAATATATACGATACGCTAAGTACCTGATCTAGAATTGTTTTAGTTTGATTAAGTCTCCGTGGTGTAGTGGTAAGACACTCGCCTGGCGTTCCGCGAGCGCTATGTCATGGGTTCGTATCCTGGCCGGGGAGGATTTACTGGGCGCAATTCCTTAACTGTAGCCTCTGTTTAACGCAACAGTAAAATGTGTACTTGGATGAAAAAAACGATTCTTCGCGGCAGGGGATCGTATTCCAGGGACCATAGGATTAAGGACTTGCCCGAAACGCTACGCGTACTAGTGGCTGTACAAGAATGTAACAACTCTTGTATATATCTCAAAAGTCATAATGTGTTCTTACACCGTAATCCATTGTCCAGCCAGCCATTATCCTGACTCTCGTCCGAGTCCAACTCAATACAGATCGCCCCGTGAATGTAAGGTTAAGAATAAGCAGTGTCCAGAAATAATTACTTAAATGGCGAATGGAAGAATTCTATAGAGTGGAAACCTTTTAAATTGAAAGCAACAGCCCGCGGAGGATGGTGCAAGAGAGTAATGGAGTCATTCCATCGAGAAGACGCTCTCAGGAGCATGTTACGATGCTCTTAGGAGCGTGTTACGACGCTCTTAGGAGCGTGCTTCGGGTGAGTGGGCTCTTATCTTAAGTTGAGAGCTGTCTAGTGAAAATGACAATTTATTGTGATGCAAAAACGTTCTCTGCAGTGAGATTAGAACTCTGGAGAAAATGTTGAAATAACCAGCTAAACAAAACAAATAGCTAATAACTAGCTAACAACAATAACTAAACAACAAAATAACTAGCACGAAACAAAAGAGAAAGGAAACCGAGAAGTTTGCTGGTGACAACGACAAGGAAGAAAGAAAAGTTAAAAATAACACGACAAGGATAATGTTACGTGGAGAAAACCGAATCACTAAATAACAAGGGGGGAAAAAATAATGGGAAAAGAGAAGATGGTACCTCTGAGGTGTGTGTGTACTTTCGTCAATCACCTTACCTGTCACAGCCAATAGGAGGCAGTTAGGCAACGCGTGGCAGTATGTGATTGGTTCACTGATGCAGCGACAACCAATATCATCTTTTGCCCCGTCTGAATGAAATTATCGGTGTGGGGGGAAAGCGCCAAGCCATTACGACTATATAGCACTTGGAAGGGGTCAGGATAAGGATTTGGGATGGGACGGTGGGGAAGGAATGGTGCCCCAACCACTTGGACGGTCGGGGATTGAACGCCGACCTGCATGAAGCGAGACCGTCGCTCTACCGTCCAGCCCAAGTGGTTGGATTGCCCCGTCTGAGAGGATTAAAGAAGAGTTCACTTCCTCATCCATACTCAAGGATTAAGTGATACATACATTAAGCCATGTATCCTGTATCAACTCAACACACGCAGATTTATGAGACACACGGAGATACGTAAGATACACAAAATAGAGAAAGATTTCACAACGTTCTGGGCTGATAACAGCAGAGAGACTGACGAATTAAACAATACAGATGAGAAACAAATTCAAATAATGAGAAAGACGAAGGGGAAGAATGATCTAGGCCACTCTGAGATGATATAAGGAAGTACCAGAAATAATACTTGTGAATACAGGACGAAGTATGACAGCGGTACACCTGTCCTCGCGGTCAAATAGATAAATACTGGAATGGTACACTTTTCCTTCAAGAGACGCTCAGAAACCCCGTACTCACAAACTTGCTGAGCGTCCTTTAACATTGACGCTGCTTCGGCTGGAACTCTACCATGTGTGTCGTGCTGTCGACAGCTAATCACACACCAACCACACACACACACACACACACACACACACACACACACACACACACACACACACACACACACATACACACACACACACACACACACACACACACACACACACACACACACTCAGGGGCACACATACACGCCTCCTACACTCAAAGAACATAAAAAAAAAACAAATTACAAGCAACGTCCAGAATACATCCCCCATTGGACTCTTTTATTTTTATATTTGTTATTTGTTACCTGTAGCTGTCCATTGAAACATGAAGCTTTGATGCAGTATCATATATTTTAGGTATTTTTTGCACTCGAATTCTGGAAATCATAAATACAGTTTTCCCTCCACAACGGCATCGAATTCCAGCGAGAACAATGAATAGTTTCTACTGATATTTGGAACTTAAGGTTAAATAATTCCTGGATTTCGACTTAGCTTTTTTTTCCAAAGTGATGCTGATAGACACACAACTACGTCACAGAGAGAGAGAGAGAAAGAGAGAGAGAGAGAGAGAGAGAGAGAGAGAGAGAGAGAGAGAGAGAGAGAGAGAGAGAGAGAGAGAGAGAGAGAGAGAGAGAGAGAGAGAGAGTGGGGGAGAAGTGGAAGAAATGACTAGAACGAGAAGAAATTTTTAAGTAATTATCAGCAGAACACTCCAAGGTGCGAAGACTGGGAACAAAACAGACACATTTAATAACGTTGTTCCTTTGTTGTTATATTTAGAGGTCGCAGCGAATCATCTAACCTTAACCCAAAGGGAGAACTTGTCATATATAGAGAGAGGAGTTGAAGGAACGGGACCGACCGCTCGCTGCCAGACCTATAAATGGCATCTATTCCTGGCTTAATGGCCCAACATGTTCTGCACAAGCTGAGGCTGCCGGAATGAACATAAAACTGACCTTACTCGTGGAAATAAATGATTCGTTGTTGTTCATATACATGTTCTTCCCCCCCCCCCCTAGCTGAAGGCTAGTCACGTTTTTGTGGTGTGTGTGTGTGTGTGTGTGTGTGTGTGTGTGTGTGTGTGTGTGTGTGTGTGTGTGTGTACTCACCTAGTTGTGCTTGCGGGGGTCTAGCTCTGGCTCTTTGGTCCCACCTCTCAACTGTCAATCAACTGGTGTACAAATTTCTAAGCCTACTGGGGTCTATCATATCTAAATGTGAGACTGTATATAGAGTCAGCCTCCACCACATCACTGCCTAATGCATTCCATTTGTTAACTACTCCCCATTGGAAGCGCAGGCGCCTGACAGCTGGGTGGACAGTGTTTCGGATTCGTAGTCCTGAGGTTCAGGGTTCAATCCCCGGTGGAGGCGGAGACAAATGGGCAAAATGTTTCTTTCACCCTGATCGCCCTGTTACCTACTAGTAAATAGGTACCTGAGAGTTAGACAGCTCCTACTGGCTGCTTCCTTGGGGATATGTAACAAAAAGGAGGCCTGGTCGAGGACCGGGCCGCGGGGACGCTAAGCCCCGAAATCATCTCAAGATAACCTCAAGAAGATACTCTGACACTGATAAAGTTCTTTCTAACGTCTCTGTGGCTCATTTGGGTACTAAGTTTCCATCTGTGTCCCCTTGTTCGCGTCCCACCCGTGTTAAATATTTTATTATATATCCGCTCTGTAATTGACTACAATGCTCTACATCTCACACTGTATACAGACAAAAAGCTAAAATCTCTTGAAACCTTGCAAAATGAAGCTATGCGTCTCATCCTTGGGGCTCCAAAGTCCACGAGAATAGTTAATATGATTAAAAAAATGGTCTACCATAAGTGAGAGAATTTTGTCCATTAGCACAGTTTTCTGCGTGAAGACGTTGAGTAAATCTCGGCAACACATAAAATTTCAAGCTAAACTTTCTAATATGCTGCACTCACCTCAGGTCTTTAGAAGAAGAGGGAAATCTGATTATGTTGTTGTTGTTTTAGATTCAGCTACTCGGAACCTCGGAACAGCTACTCCAAGTAGCACGGGCTATGGTGAGCCCGTAGTGGACTTATTCTCTGATTATGTATTTTGGTTCTACAAGGTTGCCAGTTCCTTCAAAATATTAAATATGTACCCAACTCAATTATTGATTAGTCATCCAGTTAATGCATGAGACAACTGGGATCTATCAGTTGATTTTGTAAATGCACCCAGGAAAGATAGTGTGCACTCTACATTATTAAAACAGTTACCACTGTACAGCATCACTGAAAGTACTCAGAGTATGGGTAACGATGTGTATCAGTGCTATACCGACGGCTCTGTAGAAGAAGGTGGACGATGTACCGGATGTGCATGTAATATATTTGCACAATCATCTCTCGTACATACAGTAATGAAGCGCGTCAATGACTGGGCAAGTACAACTCAAACCGAACTTGCAGGCATATACCTTGCCACTGAATTTTTAAAAGACAAAGGCAGTGGACTTATATACTGTGACTCGCAGAGTGCACTCCTGGCACTGAACGCACATAGTAGTGACACCCAGAAAATAGTCAGTGATATTCGAATGAATGTTTTAGCTGCCAAAGAAAACAGATTTGAAATTAAATTCCTCTGGATGCTATCCATGTTGACATATCAAAGCATGACAATGTTGATATGCTTGCTGTAGACAGCTTGTAGAAAACAGTAGTAGAAATTGATATGGGTGTTTCATTAGCAGTGACAAAGAGAATGCTTAAAAACATATCTAATGAAATTCTCACCGACCTAACAAATTCAAAAATACCTGAAAGTTGTAGCATTAAATATTATGATAGATATCGTGATGAGACGTTTATATATGGAACAAATAGAGCAAAATCTGGGCAATGTGATGTTATAGTGGCCAGAATACGCCTGGGATATAGACGTATCTGACAGCTTTCCCAAAACCCAAATGTCGAGTACACAATGTGTCAACTTTGTGAAAGAAGGGAGGGAAACTATCAGGAGAAAGCGCCAAGCCATTACGACTATATAGCACTTGCAATTTATCAGGATAAGGATTTGGGATGGGATAGGGGGGGGGGAAGAATGGATAAAACATGCACTTCTTGAACATTATAGTGTAGAATGTCCCATATTGACTGACTTTCGCCCTCCTGGGCTGAGGTATGCTGAACTATGTAATTACTATATGAGTACTGGAACACTTGATGATATATTGGACTTGTACCCAAGATTGACCTTGTAATGTATCAAATATACAATGTATGTGATGTAACTATAACCTGAGTTTGTAAACGTATCTTAATCACCTTCAGAGGTTAATTGCTTATTAACACACTAGTTTCTATAGCAGCTATCTTACACTGTCAAAGTAGGAGGGACATAAATATATGTGTGTACTCACCCCAAGTTGTGCTTAAGGGGGTTGAGCTCTGGCTCTTTGGTCCCGCCTCTCAACTGTCAACCAACTGGTGTACAGGTTCCTGAGCCTATTGGGCTCTATCATATCTACACTTGAAACTGTGTATGGAGTCAGCCTCCACCACATCACTGCCTAATGCATTCTATTTATTAACTACTCTGACACTAACAAAAAAATCTTTATAATGTCTTTATGGTTCATTTGGGCACTCAGTTTCCACCTGTGTCCTCTAGTGCGTACGTGTGCCCCTTGTGTTAAATAGCCTGTCTTTGTCTGCCCTATCAATTCCTTTGCGAATTGATAGGAATGTATGTGTGTGTGTGTGTGTAATTACCTAAGTGTAGTTACAGGATGAGAGCTACGCTCGTGGTGTCCCGTCTTCCCAGCACTCTTTGTCATATAACGCTTTGAAACTACTGACGGTCTTGGCCTCCACCACCTTCTCACCTAACTTGTTCCAACCGTCTACCACTCTGTTTGCGAAAGTGAATTTTCTTATATTTCTTCGGCATCTGTGTTTAGCTAGTTTATATCTATGACCCCTTGTTCTTAAAGTTCCAGGTCTCAGGAAATCTTCCCTATCGATTTTATTAATTCCTGTTACTATTTTGTATGTAGTGATCATATCACCTCTTTTTCTTCTGTCTTCTAGTTTTGGCATATTTAATGCCTCTAACCTCTCCTCGTAGCTCTTGTCCTTCAGTTCTGGGAGCCACTTAGTAGCATGTCTTTGCACCTTTTCCAGTTTGTTGATGTGCTTCTTAAGATATGGGCACCACACAACCGCTGCATATTCTAGCTTTGGCCTAACAAAAGTCGTGAACAACTTCTTTAGTATATCGCCCTCCATGTGTGTGTGTGTGTGTGTGTGTGTGTGTGTGTGTGTGTGTGTGTGTGTACTCACCTAATTGTGCTTGCGGGGGTTGAGCTCTGGCTCTTTGGTCCTGCCTCTTTGGTGTGTGTGTGAAAATTACAGGATATGTGGAAGCTGGTCAGAATTGCATTTCACCTTTGTAAATGTATATTAATGACAATGTGTAACAAAACAACTCACTGTTTATGTAGGACAGACGTAAATCTGAGTATTTATGTTTGTAAGTTAAATTAGCATATTAAAAGCATTAACATCACCTGTGGTTGATAGTTCAATAAATCACTGAACTATATATTTAACAAATTTCTTACCTGTCCGTGGAGGACAGAAGAAAATGTATATATGCTGGTTAGCATTGTAAATGTGTGGCCACGTCTGTGGTAGAAAATAATAATAACAAAATAAAATCCTGAGAATTTTATACCTGGCTACCTGGTTGATGGGGTTCTGGAAGTTCTTCTACTCCCCAAGCCCGGCCCCAGGCCAGGCTTGACTTGTGAGAGTTTGGTCCACCAGGCTGTTGCTTGGAGCGGCCCGCAGGCCCACATACCCACCACAGCCCGGTTGGTCCGGCACTCCTTGAAGGAAACAATCTAGATGAAGATGTCCACGGTTGTTCCTGCAATATTTCTTATGCTCGCTGGTAGGACGTTGAACAACCGCGGACCTCTGATGTTCATACAGTGTTCTCTGTTTGTGCCTATGGCACCTCTGCTCTTCACTGGACCTCTGATGTTCATACAGTGTTCTCTGATTGTGCCTATGGTACCTCTGCTCTTCACTGGTTCTATTCTGCATTTTCTTCCATATCGTTCACTCCAGTACGTTGTTATTTTACTGTGCAGATTTGGGACCTGTCCCTCCAGTATTTTCCATGTGTATATTATTTGGTATCTCTCTCGTCTCCTTTCTAGTGAGTACATTTGGAGAGCTTTGAGACGATCCCAATAATTTAGGTGCTTTATCTCGTCTATGCGTGCCGTATATGTTCTCTGTATTCCCTCTATTTCAGCAATCTCTCCTGCTCTGAAGGGGGAAGTGAGTACTGAGCAGTGCTCAAGACGGGACAACAGAAGTGATTTGAAGAGTACAACCATTGTGATGGGATCTCTGGACTTGAAGGTTCTCGTAATCCATCCTATCATTTTTCTGGCTGACGCAATATTTGCTTGGTTATGCTCCCTAAACGTTAGGTCGTCGGACATCATTATTCCCAAATCCTTGACATGCTGTTTTCCTACTATGGGCAGATTCGATTGTGTTTTGTACCTTGTATTATGTTTAAGATCCTCATTTTTGCCGTATCTGAGTACATGTAATTTATCACCGTTAAACATCATGTTATTTTCTGCTGCCCAGTCGAAAACTTTGTTGACATCTGCTTGTAGTTTATCAATGTCTTCAGCAGAGGTAATTTTCATGCTGATTTTTTGTATCATCTGCAAAGGATGACACGAAGCTGTGACTTGTGTTTTTGTCTATATCTGATATGAGAATAAGGAACAGCAGTGGTACAAGGACTGTACCTTGAGGTACAGGTTATAGGTGGTGATCATGTCTCCCCTTACTCTTCTGTCTTGCAGTGTCGTAAAGTTTAGTTCCAGTAATCTTTCCTTATTGCTCGTTCCTCTCAGGTCAGGGACTAGCCTGGTGGCATACCTCTGAACCTTCCCTAACTTCGTTTTGTTTTTGACTAGATGTGGACTCCAGGCTGGAGCTGCATATTCCAGGATTGGTCTGACATACTAGGTATACAAGGTACTGAATGATTCCTTACACAAATTTCTGAAGGCAGTTCTTATGTTTGCCAGCCTTGCATACGCCGCTGATGATATCAGCCTAGGTATAGATTGCAAGCATTGATTGTCGAGGGAGTCAGATTGCATCCTGACACGTTTGTTGTTGCAAACTATCAAAACTATGGCACTCACCCTAATAAACATATATAAATCCTTGCCTTTACGACCAGCGCAAGAGTAGAATCTGACCAAGATAATGTACAGAGATAATGCCCTTCATTTAAGCTTATTCCGGAACGCAATTACACATATAACCAAACAAACATATGTTAATAAAATCAGCTGTCAAAGAAAATTAATTTGCCACAAGGGAAAACTGGTCTATTTCACTACAACATTTCGGTCCTTATGCTACGAGCTGCGGCCTAAGGACCGGAACGAGAAGGCGCAGGGAACACCAATATGCACAATATGGAAATCAATGCAATCGAAAGGCAATGCACGCGCGCACAGAATAAATATCCCTGCATTCCACGCCCGGATTCACCAGCAGCTGGCCAGAGACTCGTGTCAGCGTCCCCAACACACACACACACACACACTGCAAGTGGAGCCACAACACTAAACAACGGTGAAAGCCGGAAAACCCCGGAGAGATTAAGGCACTATTAAGGCTAGCAATAACAGGATATCAACACACCGTCGACACAGTAGCGTAAACATGTTGAGTGCTTGTGTTCCTCGTCCTCCTCCTAGCCATCACAGTTGAAGTATAGACACTCAAGCAGCTCAACACAATGTTACTCTCCTGAGGGACCTATACACCGAGGCAACGTGTTGTTGTGTTTCAACAGCGAGTCTTTAGTCTCTCAATACATTCTACGTGTGTGTGCGGAAGTGAAATCGTATCAGAGCAATTTGCGATCCCAACTGAGCGAGTTTCAATCACTTTTTTGCCACTGTTTAACACACTGTAGTCAGCACACAGTTGACTACACTGTGTAGTGAGCACCTGTCACACACACCTGACACTGGGAGGTGTGGGGGGGACACACAGGCGCGCGCCTCTTCATAACACCACACGGCACTCCATCACCTTCCCAACGTCTCGCATAATGGAACTGTTGACGATGAATCATTGATGGAGATGCTGGACTGGAGAGCCTTGTCCGGAGATGCTGGGCTCGAAGTCCATGACGAGATGCAGAACTAGAGAAGATGTACTAGAGATGCAGGACTAGAGAAGATGTACTAGAGATGCAGTGCTAGAGATGATGTACTAGAGATGCAGTGCTAGAGAAGATGTACTAGAGATGCAGTGCTAGAGAAGATGTACTAGAGATGCAGTGCTAGAGATGATGTACTAGAGATGCAGTGCTAGAGATGATGTACTAGAGATGCAGTGCTAGAGATGATGTACTAGAGATGCAGTGCTAGAGATGATGTACTAGAGATGCAGTGCTAGAGAAGATGTACTAGAGATGCAGTGCTAGAGAAGATGTACTAGAGATGCAGTGCTAGAGATGATGTACTAGAGATGCAGTGCTAGAGATGATGTACTAGAGATGCAGTGCTAGAGATGATGTACTAGAGATGCAGTGCTAGAGATGATGTACTAGAGATGCAGTGCTAGAGATGATGTACTAGAGATGCAGTGCTAGAGATGATGTACTAGAGATGCAGTGCTAGAGATGATGTACTAGAGATGCAGTGCTAGAGATGATGTACTAGAGATGCAGTGCTAGAGATGATGTACTAGAGATGCAGTGCTAGAGATGATGTACTAGAGATGATGTACTAGAGATGCAGGACTAGAGATGATGTACTAGAGATGCAGTGCTAGAGATGATGTACTAGAGATGCAGGACTAGAGATGATGTACTAGAGATGCAGTGCTAGAGATGATGTACTAGAGATGCAGTGCTAGAGATGATGTACTAGAGATGCAGTGCTAGAGATGATGTACTAGAGATGCAGTGCTAGAGATGATGTACTAGAGATGCAGGACTAGAGATGATGTACTAGAGATGCAGTGCTAGAGATGATGTACTAGAGATGCAGTGCTAGAGATGATGTACTAGAGATGCAGTGCTAGAGATGCAGTGCTAGAGATGATGTACTAGAGATGCAGTGCTAGAGATGATGTACTAGAGATGCAGTGCTAGAGATGATGTACTAGAGATGCAGTGCTAGAGATGATGTACTAGAGATGCAGTGCTAGAGATGATGTACTAGAGATGCAGTGCTAGAGATGCAGTGCTAGAGATGATGTACTAGAGATGCAGGACTAGAGATGATGTACTAGAGATGCAGTGCTAGAGATGATGTACTAGAGATGCAGTGCTAGAGATGCAGTGCTAGAGATGATGTACTAGAGATGATGTACTAGAGATGATGTACTAGAGATGATGTACTAGAGATGCAGTGCTAGAGATGATGTACTAGAGATGATGTACTAGAGATGCAGTGCTAGAGATGCAGTGCTAGAGATGCAGTGCTAGAGATGCAGTGCTAGAGATGATGTACTAGAGATGCAGTGCTAGAGATGATGTACTAGAGATGCAGTGCTAGAGATGATGTACTAGAGATGATGTACTAGAGATGATGTACTAGAGATGATGTACTAGAGATGCAGTGCTAGAGATGCAGTGCTAGAGATGCAGTGCTAGAGATGCAGTGCTAGAGATGCAGTGCTAGAGATGCAGTGCTAGAGATGATGTACTAGAGATGCAGTGCTAGAGATGCAGTGCTAGAGATGCAGTGCTAGAGATGATGTACTAGAGATGCAGTGCTAGAGAAGATGTACTAGAGATGCAGTGCTAGAGATGCAGTGCTAGAGATGATGTACTAGAGATGCAGTGCTAGAGAAGATGTACTAGAGATGCAGTGCTAGAGATGATGTACTAGAGATGCAGTGCTAGAGATGATGTACTAGAGATGCAGTGCTAGAGATGATGTACTAGAGATGCAGTGCTAGAGATGATGTACTAGAGATGCAGTGCTAGAGAAGATGTACTAGAGATGCAGTGCTAGAGATGATGTACTAGAGATGCAGTGCTAGAGATGATGTACTAGAGATGCAGTGCTAGAGATGATGTACTAGAGATGCAGTGCTAGAGATGATGTACTAGAGATGCAGGACTAGAGATGATGTACTAGAGATGCAGTGCTAGAGATGATGTACTAGAGATGCAGTGCTAGAGATGATGTACTAGAGATGCAGGACTAGAGATGATGTACTAGAGATGCAGTGCTAGAGATGATGTACTAGAGATGCAGTGCTAGAGAAGATGTACTAGAGATGCAGTGCTAGAGATGATGTACTAGAGATGCAGTGCTAGAGATGCAGTGCTAGAGATGCAGGACTACAGATGTTGGACTAGAAATTCAGTACCATAGATACAACACCACTACCCTGCACAGTAATTCGAAAAATCTCCCCCCCCCCCTATACAGTCGTAGCCAACAAGTACTGCAGTAATGTATCAACGAATACAATATCATCATCATCATCATCATCATCTAAGCGTATCTAATTTCTCATATTTGGGAAGGAAAATCGTATGAGGTATTATGCAATTTATTTTTAATTAGACCAATGTAATTACGTCAGATTGGTTTTATAAGCCCTGACGCGCGGCCGACTATTGCCTGTCAAACTAATGGGTCCTGTGGCTCAGTATTCAGCTCATGGCGGGTTACAGCTGACAGGTCCCAGGTTCAATTCCCCAAGGGCTTACATAACCGTTTGGGCAACGTTTACATACACTTGATGCCTTTATTAACCTAGCAGTGAATAGCTACCTGAGAGTTATGCATCTGTTGTGGGTTGCATTCTGTACTGATCTAGGCCTCCCTAGAGGCCTAGACCACCAGTAGATAATCTACGCCTCTAGGGGGGGGGGGGACCTGGATAACCCATAACAGGCTGCTTGCTCCGGAATACGGGAACCAAATTACCAACTGTGACATAAATCTCTACTGCCTCGTTTAACTTATTAATTGAAATTCCTTAAAAATTAAAAAAATATATTTTTTCAATAGTAATAAAGTCATCTACGGCATATAATTTGTAAATTCTTGCTACAAATTATCAAAGTGAGCAAGGTGGTAGGCCTACCAGCGAGCCTACCCTCAGTGTGTGCTGGCCGGCCCCCCCCCCCCTTCCCCCCTGGCACCAGGCCTCAAAAAACACATTCGTATATTTTAATTTTCTGACAAAAAACAGGTGTTTTTTTCTAATATTAATTAATTGTATGTATAGCATAGAGTTATAGATATCTATAGGCCTAATACAGATAGTTTTAGTTTTAGTTTAGTTCATTTATTATGCACCCCATACCCATCTTGTGGGCGGTAGTGGAAAGGGTTACAGAGGCACATAATGGGCTCAGGGACTGAACCCCACAATTCATTTAGCTAAGCAAGTTACAATCTTGATGAGCTAGTTACAAAATTCAATATAAGTCGTCACATCAACAATGGGTTCGAGATCGACCTCAAGTACAGGTTCTAAATTAAGCAACTGACATATGTGGAGAGCTAGTGTCACAATTTATATGGTGTAGGTATTTAGGCATTTCTGACAATAATTTGCTTCTGCAGTAGGTGGACAACCCGTCCTCGACTCAAGTCCATTACATCCAGCGGTCGACCCCACAGACGCATTCATAAATTTTAACATGCTGTTCATTCCAACCGGGAATTTTCTCAAATATAAATTAATATTATAATATATTAGCATTTTGTGCATATATAGGCATAGGTTAGGTTAGGTTAGGTGTTTAGGTTCTGTTGGCGATTATTTGTATTTGTAGTACGTAGGTGAAGCATTTATAGCGTTGTGGTTCGAACAAAATTCGTCAGTGAAGCACTTGTTCCGGAAGTGTTCGAACGTCAGCAGTTGTGAGTCGTGTGTAAACCGCTTTTCATTCATAAACAGGGGGTTTGGCGGGTGCATGGAATCACTTTTGGATCTTTGTTTGGAGGACGGGCTGCATTAGGAGAGAGGTATGATTCGAACAGACGACTCCAGTGAAACACTGCTCAATAAAAGTTCAAATTGTGTGTCATTTGTACAGCCCGTCCTCTTCAACGAAGGCCAGATACTCGTTAATCCTGCCGGTAAACACCGTGTTTTTTTATATTGGAAAACAGCTTACATACGACTCACAAAGGATAACCTTGAACTTTCACTCGAACATTTGCTTTGCTCACGACCACTGTTCGAATCCCATTACTGTGATTGCTTCACCCACGTGATGTAAATACAAACAATTACACAAAATTTTTTAAGCCTAAACCCCTCAGATGGGTGAGATGGCCATTTGTTTCTGAATCAAAATCTGAATCAAACGACTGAATCAAAAGACTGAATCAAAAGACTGAATCAAAACAACTTAACCTAACCAACTTACGTCTAACTATAAACGAAATTTGAATAAATAATATTAATATGTAGATGAAAAAAGTTAATGCGCAGTACAAAAGCATTTTATGAATTTATCTTTGGCGGGGGGGGAGGGGGGGGGAGGCCGCTGCTCTGACGAGCATAGCCCGAGGACTCGCTGTTGTAAAGTGATTTTTATACATAAAGCGGAGGTTTGGAGGCATTTGGGCAATGTTTGCGCAGGCCGGCTGTACAAGGTGTGGCAGGCCGACTGTGCAAGGTGTGGCAGGCCGGCTGTACAAGGTGTGGCAGGCCGGCTGTGCAAGGTGTGGCAGGCCGGCTGTACAAGGTGTGGCAGGCCGGCTGTACAAGGTGTGGCAGGCCGACTGTACAAGGTGTGGCAGGCCGGCTGTACAAGATGTGGCAGGCCGGCTGTACAAGGTGTCGCAGGCCGGCTGTACAAGGTGTGGCAGGCCGGCTGTACAAGGTGTGGCAGGCCGACTGTACAAGGTGTGGCAGGCCGGCTGTACAAGATGTGGCAGGCCGGCTGTACAAGGTGTCGCAGGCCGGCTGTACAAGGTGTGGCAGGCCGGCTGTACAAGGTGTGACAGGCCGGTTGTACAAGGTGTGACAGGCCGGTTGTACAAGGTGTCGCAGGTCGGCTGTACAAGGTGTGACAGGCCGGCTGTACAAGGTGTGACAGGCCGGCTGTACAAGGTGTGACAGGCCGGCTGTACAAGGTGTGACAGGCCGGCTGTACAAGGTGTGACAGGCCGGCTGTACAAGGTGTGACAGGCCGGCTGTACAAGGTGTGACAGGCCGGTTGTACAAGATGTGACAGGCCGGCTGTACAAGGTGTCGCAGGTCGGCTGTACAAGGTGTGGCAGGCCAGCTATACAAGGTGTGGCAGGCCGGCTGTACAAGGTGTGGCAGGCCGGCTGTACAAGGTGTGACAGGCCGGCTGTACAAGGTGTGACAGGCCGGCTGTACAAGGTGTGACAGGCCGGCTGTACAAGGTGTGACAGGCCGGCTGTACAAGGTGTGACAGGCCGGCTGTACAAGGTGTGGCAGGCCGGCTGTACAAGGTGTGACAGGCCGGCTGTACAAGGTGTGACAGGCCGGCTGTACAAGGTGTGACAGGCCGGCTGTACAAGGTGTGACAGGCCGGCTGTACAAGGTGTGGCAGGCCGGCTGTACAAGGTGTGACAGGCCGGCTGTACAAGGTGTGGCAGGCCGGCTGTACAAGGTGTGACAGGCCGGCTGTACAAGGTGTGGTAGGCCGGCTGTACAAGGTGTGACAGGCCGGCTGTACAAGGTGTGGCAGGCCGGCTGTACAAGGTGTGACAGGCCGGCTGTACAAGGTGTGACAGGCCGGCTGTACAAGGTGTGGCAGGCCGGCTGTACAAGGTGTGACAGGCCGGCTGTACAAGGTGTGGCAGGCCGGCTGTACAAGGTGTGACTGGCCGGCTGTACAAGGTGTGGCAGGCCGGCTGTACAAGGTGTGACAGGCCGGCTGTACAAGGTGTGGCAGGCCGGCTGTACAAGGTGTGACAGGCCGGCTGTACAAGGTGTGACAGGCCGGCTGTACAAGGTGTGACAGGCCGGCTGTACAAGGTGTGACAGGCCGGCTGTACAAGGTGTGGCAGGCCGGCTGTACAAGGTGTGACAGGCCGGCTGTACAAGGTGTGGCAGGCCGGCTGTACAAGGTGTGGCAGGCCGGCTGTACAAGGTGTGGCAGGCCGGCTGTACAAGGTGTGACAGGCCGGCTGTACAAGGTGTGGCAGGCCGGCTGTACAAGGTGTGACAGGCCAGCTGTACAAGGTGTGGCAGGCCGGCTGTACAAGGTGTGACAGGCCGGCTGTACAAGGTGTGGCAGGCCGGCTGTACAAGGTGTGACAGGCCGGCTGTACAAGGTGTGGCAGGCTGGCTGTACAAGGTGTGACAGGCCGGCTGTACAAGGTGTGACAGGCCGGCTGTACAAGGTGTGACAGGCCGGCTGTACAAGGTGTGACAGGCCGGCTGTACAAGGTGTGGCAGGCCGGCTGTACAAGGTGTGACAGGCCGGCTGTACAAGGTGTGGCAGGCCGGCTGTACAAGGTGTGGCAGGCCGGCTGTACAAGGTGTGGCAGGCCGGCTGTACAAGGTGTGACAGGCCGGCTGTACAAGGTGTGGCAGGCCGGCTGTACAAGGTGTGACAGGCCGGCTGTACAAGGTGTGACAGGCCGGCTGTACAAGGTGTGACAGGCCGACTGTACAAGGTGTGGCAGGCCGGCTGTACAAGGTGTGGCAGGCCGGCTGTACAAGGTGTGACAGGCCGGCTGTACAAGGTGTGGCAGGCCGGCTGTACAAGGTGTGACAGGCCGGCTGTACAAGGTGTGGCAGGCCGGCTGTACAAGGTGTGACAGGCCGGCTGTACAAGGTGTGACAGGCCGGCTGTACAAGGTGTGGCAGGCCGGCTGTACAAGGTGTGACAGGCCGGCTGTACAAGGTGTGGCAGGCCGGCTGTACAAGGTGTGGCAGGCCGACTGTACAAGGTGTGACAGGCCGACTGTACAAGGTGTGACAGGCCGGCTGTACAAGGTGTGGCAGGCCGACTGTACAAGGTGTGACAGGCCGACTGTACAAGGTGTGACAGGCCGGCTGTACAAGGTGTGGCAGGCCAGCTATACAACGTGGTGCAGGCCGACTGTACAAGGTGTGGCAGGCCGGCTTTATACCGTGTGGCAGGCCGACTATACAACCTGTGACTGCTTCACTCCCATGCATTTTGCTGTCCAAACCCCTGTGCCATCCTACCGTACCATTCCTTACTAAACACAACAAATACACCGCATCACTGTGTATTTTGCCACCCACGGTCTCGGCAACTTGTATTCCTCACCAGTATTGTCTGATAAACTTCAACGAGTCCAGAAATCTTGGCAGTTATTCTTCCTGTGGATTCAACACAGTTCGGCAGCTCAATGAGAGCAAGTTTGAACAACCCGACCACAGGCCAGGCTCGTTAAAGCTCCGGCTGGCTACCCCCTTCCCCCCCCAAGACGCATTCGTCAATTTTAACGTATTGTCTATTAAAATCGGTTTGTTCTCGCTTTTAAGTAATAATAATATTATGTATCAAAGTTTTGTGTATAGGTAGACCTAGGTTAGGTTAGGTGTTTAGGTTTTTTGCTGCCGTTTATTGGTGTTTGTAGTACGTGGGGTGAAGCATTTACACCAACCAGTCCTGAGACCAAGTCCATTCCATCCAGCGGTCGACCCCAAAGACGGATTCATCAATTTTATCATTATGTTCATTCAAAACAGAACTTTTCTGAAATATAATTTAATATTATTATATATTAGCATATTGTGCATATTTAGGCATTGGTTAAGTTAGGTGTTTAGGTTCTGTTGGCGATTATTGGTGTGTGTAGTACGTGGGTGAAGCATTTACAGCGTTGTGGTTCGAACACAAGTCGTCACTGAAGCACTTGTTCCCGACGTGTTCGGACGTCATCAGTTGTGAGTCGTGTGTAAATCGTTTCTCATACATAGACAAGGGGGTTTGGTGGGTGGATTAATGATCAATTAGCCTTTGTTGGCTAGTGCGGGCAGAATTTGCAATCATTTTGGTGATATTGGGCATAGTGAACGGGCTTTGAAGCCCGTATCTGCCGGGGTTCAAGACCCCGCTTAATTTACATAGATATATCGTAGATCTCCCGTACAGAGAGAAGTGCTTGAATATTTCCACCATAACACTTGATAAATTGATGATTGAACAATTAGTAGGAGTTAATAACCACCTCTAAAAGAGGGTGATTGAGTGTATTGCAAGTGATTAGTGCCATCTTGTTGTTGTATACAGCGAACGACCTCCCTCCATCCTCCTTACGTAAGTGTTATAACTACCTGTATTTAGTAGAACATCTACAAGAACAATGAATTGTGTGTATGATCCTGTTGTAATACATCTTCCAGTGTATGTTTATGATACATACGTTCTTCAGTGTACGTGAATACACACACACACCAGGATCATACGTGTTCATACTCCGGTGTGAATATTCTCAACAGTGAGTGTTACTGACGTATACTAACCTCATATACGATCCTAGTGTGTATACACCTCCCGAGTTTGGTCCCAGTGTGTATTACCACAAGCGACTCTTTCTACCATGATGAGACGTGTCAGTACAACCGGTTGACCAGTATTGGTACAACCGGTTGACCAGTATTGGTACAACCTGTTAGGCTCGATATTGTTTATTAGGAAGTGATAATGTTTGGCCTGACAAACTTAGCGCCCTCTTGCTCTCAACACTACTTTCTGGCCCGTGGGGGGGGGGGGGGGGGGGTGAGACACAATGCTTTCTGGCCAACTGAGGAAGTGAGACACATTGCTTTCTGACCAACTGGGGTAGTGAGACACAATGCTTTCTGGCCAACTGAGGAAGTGAGACACATTGCTTTCTGACCAACTGAGGAAGTGAGACACATTGCTTTCTGACCAACTGGGGTAGTGAGACACATTGCTTTCTGACCAACTGGGGTAGTGAGACACAATGCTTTCTGGCCAACTGGGGTAGTGAGACACATTGCTTTCTGGCCAACTGAGGAAGTGAGACACATTGCTTTCTGACCAACTGGGGTAGTGAGACACAATGCTTTCTGGCCAACTGGAGTAGTGAGACAATGCTTTCTGGCCAACTGGAGTAGTGAGACACATTGCTTTCTGGCCAACTGGAGTAGTGAGACAATGCTTTCTGGCCAACTGGAGTAGTGAGACACATTGCTTTCTGGCCAACTGGAGTAGTGAGACAATGCTTTCTGGCCAACTGGAGTAGTGAGACAATGCTTTCTGGCCAACTGGAGTAGTGAGACACATTGCTTTCTGGCCAACTGGAGTAGTGAGACAATGCTTTCTGGCCAACTGGAGTAGTGAGACACATTGCTTTCTGGCCAACTGGGGTAGTGAGACACATTGCTTTCTGGCCAACTGGAGTAGTGAGACACATTGCTTTCTGGCCAACTGGAGTAGTGAGACAATGCTTTCTGGCCAACTGGAGTAGTGAGACAATGCTTTCTGGCCAACTGGAGTAGTGAGACAATGCTTTCTGGCCAACTGGAGTAGTGAGACACATTGCTTTCTGGCCAACTGGAGTAGTGAGACAATGCTTTCTGGCCAACTGGAGTAGTGAGACAATGCTTTCTGGCCAACTGGAGTAGTGAGACACATTGCTTTCTGGCCAACTGGGGTAGTGAGACACATTGCTTTCTGGCCAACTGGGGTAGTGAGACACAATGCTTTCTGGCCAACTGGAGTAGTGAGACAATGCTTTCTGGCCAACTGGAGTAGTGAGACACATTGCTTTCTGGCCAACTGGAGTAGTGAGACAATGCTTTCTGGCCAACTGGAGTAGTGAGACACATTGCTTTCTGACCAACTGGAGTAGTGAGACACAATGCTTTCTGGCCAACTGGAGTAGTGAGACACATTGCTTTCTGGCCAACTGGGGTAGTGAGACACATTGCTTTCTGGCCAACTGGGGTAGTGAGACACAATGCTTTCTGGCCAACTGAGGAAGTGAGACACATTGCTTTCTGGCCAACTGGGGTAGTGAGACACAATGCTTTCTGACCAACTGGAGTAGTGAGACACATTGCTTTCTGACCAACTGGGGTAGTGAGACACATTGCTTTCTGACCAACTGGAGTAGTGAGACACATTACTTTCTGACCAACTGGAGTAGTGAGACACAATGCTTTCTGACCAACTGGAGTAGTGAGACACATTGCTTTCTGACCAACTGGAGTAGTGAGACACATTGCTTTCTGACCAACTGGAGTAGTGAGACACATTGCTTTCTGACCAACTGGAGTAGTGAGACACATTGCTTTCTGACCAACTGGAGTAGTGAGACACATTGCTTTCTGACCAACTGGAGTAGTGAGACACATTGCTTTCTGACCAACTGGAGTAGTGAGACACATTGCTTTCTGACCAACTGGAGTAGTGAGACACATTGCTTTCTGACCAACTGGAGTAGTGAGACACATTGCTTTCTGACCAACTGGAGTAGTGAGACACATTGCTTTCTGACCAACTGGAGTAGTGAGACACATTGCTTTCTGACCAACTGGAGTAGTGAGACACATTACTTTCTGACCAACTGGAGTAGTGAGACACATTGCTTTCTGACCAACTGGAGTAGTGAGACACATTGCTTTCTGACCAACTGGAGTAGTGAGACACATTGCTTTCTGACCAACTGGAGTAGTGAGACACATTGCTTTCTGACCAACTGGAGTAGTGAGACACATTACTTTCTGGCCCTGATGGTATGAGACACACACGAATGGTTAACTAAAATATGCTTCAACATGTAATGAATTAATGATTAAAATAACTAATCCCAAATTCAGATTGAGAATGATCAAACAATCATATATAAAATAAGTTTAAAGTTTATTAACTCGGATGATAACAAAGCCTTGTGTGCTTGTGAGCTCTTGATTATGTGTTCTATACATTAATTTGAGTTACACTTTTGATTAGTTTAGTAATTAAGCTTGGAATTTAATTATTAATAATAATTATTTTCTGGGACTCAGTGCAGTATATTGCGACGTGCAAATTGCAGCCCAAGGAGACGCAACCTGGCTCGTTCAAGCGGCGGTCGAACACAAGTTACTCTCCCTTATCTAACATTACTCCATCTGATCTTACGCTACTCCCACTGATCTTACACTACTCCCACTGATCTTACGCTACTCCCACTGATCTTACACTACTCCCACTGATCTTACGCTACTCCCACTGATCTTACGCTACTCCCACTGATCTTACACTACTCCCACTGATCTTACACTACTCCCACTGATCTTACGCTACTCCCACTGATCTAACACTACTCCCACTGATCTTACGCTACTCCTACTGATCTTACGCTACTCCCACTGATCTAACACTACTCCCACTGATCTTACGCTACTCCTACTGATCTTACGCTACTCCCACTGATCTTACACTACTCCCACTGATCTTACGCTACTCCCACTGATCTTACACTACTCCCACTGATCTTACACTACTCCCACTGATCTTACGCTACTCCCACTGATCTTACACTACTCCCACTGATCTTACACTACTCCCACTGATCTTACGCTACTCCCACTGATCTTACACTACTCCCACTGATCTTACGCTACTCCTACTGATCTTACGCTACTCCCACTGATCTAACACTACTCCCACTGATCTTACGCTACTCCTACTGATCTTACGCTACTCCCACTGATCTTACACTACTCCCACTGATCTTACGCTACTCCCACTGATCTTACACTACTCCCACTGATCTTACACTACTCCCACTGATCTTACACTACTCCCACTGATCTTACACTACTCCCACTGATCTAACACTACTCCCACTGATCTTACGCTACTCCCACTGATCTTACGCTACTCCCACTGATCTTATGCTACTCCCACTGATCTTACACTACTCCCACTGATCTAACACTACTCCCACTGATCTTACGCTACTCCTACTGATCTTACGCTACTCCCACTGATCTTACACTACTCCCACTGATCTTACACTACTTCCACTGATCTTACACTACTCCCACTGATCTAACACTACTCCCACTGATCTTACGCTACTCCCACTGATCTTACGCTACTCCCACTGATCTTACGCTACTCCCACTGATCTAACACTACTCCCACTGATCTTACGCTACTCCCACTGATCTAACACTACTCCCACTGATATTACGCTACTCCCACTGATCTTACGCTACTCCCACTGATCTTACACTACTCCCACTGATCTTACGCTACTCCCACTGATCTTACGCTACTCCCACTGATCTTACACTACTCCCACTGATCTTACGCTACTCCCGCTGATCTTACGCTACTCCCACTGATCTTACACTACTCCCACTGATCTTACGCTACTCCCACTGATCTTACACTACTCCCACTGATCTTACGCTACTCCCACTGATCTTACGCTACTCCCACTGATCTAACACTACTCCCACTGATATTACGCTACTCCCACTGATCTTACGCTACTCCCACTGATCTTACACTACTCCCACTGATCTTACGCTACTCCCGCTGATTTTACGTAAAATCAGCGGGAGTAGCGTAAGATCAGTGGGAGTAGCGTAAGATCAGTGGGAGTAGCGCAAGATCAGTGGGAGTAGCGTAATATCAGTGGGAGTAGTGTTAGATCAGTGGGAGTAGCGTAAGATCAGTGGGAGTAGCGTACGCTACTCCCACTGATCTTACGCTACTCCCACTGATCTTACGCTACTCCCACTGATCTAACACTACTCCCACTGATATTACGCTACTCCCACTGATCTTGCGCTACTCCCACTGATCTTACGCTACTCCCACTGATCTTACGCTACTCCCGCTGATTTTACGCTACTCCCACTGATCTTACACTACTCCCACTGATCTTACACTACTCCCACTGATCTAACACTACTCCCACTGACCTTACACTACTTCCACTGATCTAACACTACTCCCACTGATATTACGCTACTCCCACTGATCTTACGCTACTCCCACTGACCTTACACTACTCCCACTGATCTAACACTACTCCCACTGATCTAACACTACTCCCACTGACCTTACACTACTTCCACTGATCTAACACTACTCCCACTGATATTACGCTACTCCCACTGATATTACGCTACTCCCACTGATCTTACGCTACTCCCACTGATCTTACACTACTCCCACTGATCTAACACTACTCCCACTAACCCAACACTACTCCCACTGACCCAACACTACTCCCACTGATCTTACACTACTCCCACTGATCTCACACTACTCCCACTGATATCACTACTACTCCCACTGATCTAACACTACTCCCACTGATCTCACACTACTCCCACTGATCTCACACTACTCCTACTGATCTAACACTACTCCCACTGATCTAACACTACTTCCACTAACCCAACACTACTCCCACTGACCCAACACTACTCCCACTGATCTAACATTACTCCCACTAACCCAACACTACTCCCACTGACACAACACTACTCGCACTAACCCAACACTACTCCCACTAACCCAACACTACTCCCACTGACCCAACACTACTCCCACTGACCCAACACTACTACCACTGACCCAACACTACTCCCACTAACCCAACACTACTCCCACTAACCCAGCACTACTCCCACTGACCCAGCACTACTCCCACTGACCCAACACTACTCCCACTAACCCAACACTACTCCCACTAACCCAACACTACTCCCACTAACCCAACACTACTCCCACTAACCCAACACTACTCCCACTAACCCAACACTACTCCCACTAACCCAACACTACTCCCACTAACCCAACACTACTCCCACTAACCCAACACTACTCCCACTGACCCAACACTACTCCCACTAACCCAACACTACTCCCACTGACCCAACACTACTCCCACTAACCCAACACTACTCCCACTAACCCAACACTACTCCCACTAACCCAACACTACTCCCACTAACCCAACACTACTCCCACTAACCCAACACTACTCCCACTAACCCAACACTACTCCCACTGACCCAACACTACTCCCACTAACCCAACACTACTCCCACTAACCCAACACTACTCCCACTAACCCAACACTACTCCCACTAACCCAACACTACTCCCACTAACCCAACACTACTCCCACTAACCCAACACTACTCCCACTAACCCAACACTACTCCCACTAACCCAACACTACTCCCACTGACCCAACACTACTCCCACTAACCCAACACTACTCCCACTAACCCAACACTACTCCCACTAACCCAACACTACTCCCACTAACCCAACACTACTCCCACTAACCCAACACTACTCCCACTAACCCAACACTACTCCCACTAACCCAACACTACTCCCACTAACCCAACACTACTCCCACTGACCCAACACTACTCCCACTAACCCAACACTACTCCCACTAACCCAACACTACTCCCACTAACCCAACACTACTCCCACTAACCCAACACTACTTCCACTAACCCAACACTACTCCCACTAACCCAACACTACTCCCACTAACCCAACACTACTCCCACTAACCCAACACTACTCCCACTAACCCAACACTACTCCCACTGACCCAACACTACTCCCACTAACCCAACACTACTCCCACTAACCCAACACTACTCCCACTAACCCAACACTACTCCCACTAACCCAACACTACTCCCACTAACCCAACACTACTCCCACTAACCCAACACTACTCCCACTAACCCAACACTACTCCCACTCTCGGCAACTGCACTTAGAGTAAGCAAATAAGATAACGAACTGAAAGTCAAACAATAAGAACTTCAATTACCAAGGATAACAAGTTGACTCTGAAGCGAGATGGTTCAGGCGATTTTTGTATTGTTTTTTAGGGAAGATGGTGAGGGAAGGTGAGGGAAGGTGAGGGAGGGAAGGTGAGGGAGGGAAGGTGAGGGAGGGAAGGTGAGAAGTGAGGGGAAACGTGAGGCTATGGAATGGAATATGAAGGAAAATGGGAAAGATTTCAGAGGCAAAGAATGGGGGAGATTAATGAAGAAGGTGAGGGGTAGCAGGTAGGGTGAGAGAAGGTGAGGGAAGGTGAGGGGTGTGAGAGAGAGAGGGGGGGGAATGGGTTAGGGCAATATTGAGAGGATTGTAGAGGAAGAAGCAAGAAAGATGGCAGGTTAGGTCATTAGATGATTAGGTGCTTTACAGGGTTAGGTGACAGTGCCAGGTGACAGTCAGCCAGGTACCTTACAGTGCCAGGTGACAGTCAGCCAGGTACCTTACAGTGCCAGGTGACAGTCAGCCAGGTACCTTACAGTGCCAGGTGACAGTCAGCCAGGTACCTTACAGTGCCAGGTGACAGTCAGCCAGGTACCTTACAGTGCCAGGTGACAGTCAGCCAGGTACCTTACAGTGCCAGGTGACAGTCAGCCAGGTACCTTACAGTGCCAGGTGACAGTCAGCCAGGTACCTTACAGTGCCAGGTGACAGTCAGCCAGGTACCTTACAGTGCCAGGTGACAGTCAGCCAGGTACCTTACAGTGCCAGGTGACAGTCAGCCAGGTACCTTATAGTGTCAGGTGACAGCCAGCCAGGTACCTTACAGTGCCAGGTGACAGTCAGCCAGGTACCTTACAGTGCCAGGTGACAGTCAGCCAGGTACCTTACAGTGCCAGGTGACAGTCAGCCAGGTACCTTACAGTGCCAGGTGACAGTCAGCCAGGTACCTTACAGTGTCAGGTGACAGTCAGCCAGGTACCTTATAGTGTCAGGTGACAGTCAATCAAGTACCTTATAGTGTCAGGTGACAGTCAGCCAGGTACCTTGCAGTGCCAGGTGACAGTCAGCCAGGTACCTTACAGTGTCAGGTGACAGTCAGCCAGGTACCTTACAGTGTCAGGTGACAGTCAGCCAGGTACCATATAGTGTCAGGTGACAGCCAGGTACCTTATAGTGCCAGGTGACAGTCAGCCAGGTACCTTACAGTGCCAGGTGACAGTCAGCCAGGTACCTTACAGTGCCAGGTGACAGTCAGCCAGGTACCTTACAGTGTCAGGTGACAGTCAGCCAGGTACCTTACAGTGTCAGGTGACAGTCAGCCAGGTACCATATAGTGTCAGGTGACAGTCAGCCAGGTACCATATAGTGTCAGGTGACAGTCAGCCAGGTACCTTATAGTGTCAGGTGACAGTCAGCCAGGTACCTTACAGTGCCAGGTGACAGTCAGCCAGGTACCTTACAGTGCCAGGTGACAGTCAGTCATGTACCTTACAGTGCCAGGTGACTGTCAGCCAGGTACCTTACAGTGCCAGGTGACAGTCAATCAAGTACCTTATAGTGTCAGGTGACAGTCAGCCAGGTACCTTACAGTGCCAGGTGACAGTCAGCCAGGTACCTTACAGTGCCAGGTGACAGTCAGCCAGGTACCTTACAGTGCCAGGTGACAGTCAGCCAGGTACCTTACAGTGTCAGGTGACAGTCAGCCAGGTACCTTATAGTGTCAGGTGACAGTCAATCAAGTACCTTATAGTGTCAGGTGACAGTCAGCCAGGTACCTTACAGTGCCAGGTGACAGTCAGCCAGGTACCTTACAGTGTCAGGTGACAGTCAGCCAGGTACCTTACAGTGTCAGGTGACAGTCAGCCAGGTACCTTACAGTGTCAGGTGACAGTCAGCCAGGTACCTTACAGTGTCAGGTGACAGTCAGCCAGGTACCTTACAGTGCCAGGTGACAGTCAGCCAGGTACCTTACAGTGCCAGGTGACAGTCAGCCAGGTACCTTACAGTGTCAGGTGACAGTCAGCCAGGTACCTTATAGTGTCAGGTGACAGTCAATCAAGTACCTTATAGTGTCAGGTGACAGTCAGCCAGGTACCTTACAGTGCCAGGTGACAGTCAGCCAGGTACCTTACAGTGCCAGGTGACAGTCAGCCAGGTACCTTATAGTGCCAGGTGACAGTCAATCAAGTACCTTATAGTGTCAGATGACAGTCAGCCAGGTACCATATAGTGCCAGGTGACAGTCAGCCAGGTACCATATAGTGCCAGGTGACAGTCAGCCAGGTACCATATAGTGTCAGGTGACAGTCAGCCAGGTACCTTATAGTGTCAGGTGACAGTCAGCCAGGTACCATATAGTGTCAGGTGACAGTCAGCCAGGTACCATATAGTGTCAGGTGACAGTCAGCCAGGTACCTTATAGTGTCAGGTGACAGTCAGCCAGGTACCATATAGTGCCAGGTGACAGTCAGCCAGGTACCTTACAGTGCCAGGTGACAGTCAGCCAGGTACCTTACAGTGCCAGGTGACAATCAGCCAGGTACCTTATAGTGTCAGGTGACAGTCAATCAAGTACCTTATAGTGTCAGGTGACAGTCAGCCAGGTAGCATATAGTGCCAGGTGACAGTCAGCCAGGTACCTTATAGTGTCAGGTGACAGTCAGCCAGGTACCTTATAGTGTCAGGTGACAGTCAATCAAGTACCTTATAGTGTCAGGTGACAGTCAGCCAGGTACCTTATAGTGCCAGGTGACAGTCAGCCAGGTACCTTACAGTGCCAGGTGACAGTCAGCCAGGTACCTTACAGTGCCAGGTGACAGTCAGCCAGGTACCTTACAGTGCCAGGTGACAATCAGCCAGGTACCTTATAGTGTCAGGTGACAGTCAATCAAGTACCTTATAGTGTCAGGTGACAGTCAGCCAGGTAGCATATAGTGCCAGGTGACAGTCAGCCAGGTACCTTATAGTGTCAGGTGACAGTCAGCCAGGTACCTTATAGTGTCAGGTGACAGTCAATCAAGTACCTTATAGTGTCAGGTGACAGTCAGCCAGGTACCTTATAGTGCCAGGTGACAGTCAGCCATGTACCTTACAGTGTCAGGTGACAGTCAGCCAGGTCCCTTACAGTGCCAGGTGACAGTCAGCCAGGTACCTTACAGTGCCAGGTGACAGTCAGCCAGGTACCTTACAGTGCCAGGTGACAGTCAGCCAGGTACCATATAGTGTCAGGTGACAGTCAGCCAGGTACCTTACAGTGTCAGGTGACAGTCAGGTACCTTAGTGTCAGGTGACAGTCAGCGTGGTACCTTACAGTGTCATGTGACAGTCAGGTACCTTAGTGTCAGGTGACAGTCAGCCAGGTACCTTACAGTGCCTGGTGACAGTCAGTCAGGTACCTTATAGTGTCAGGTGACAGTCAGCCAGGTACCTTATAGTGTCAGGTGACAGTCAGCCAGGTACCTACAGTGTCAGGTGACAGTCAGCCAGGTACCTTATAGTGTCAAGTGACAGTCAGCCAGGTACCATATAGTGCCAGGTGACAGTCAGCCAGGTACCATATAGTGTCAGGTGACAGTCAGCCAGGTACCTACAGTGTCAGGTGACAGTCAGGTACCTTAGTGTCAGGTGACAGTCAGCCAGGTACCTTATAGTGTCAGGTGACAGTCAGCCAGGTACCTTACAGTGCCAGGTGACAGTCAGCCATGTACCATATAGTGCCAGGTGACAGTCAGCCAGGTACCTTATAGTGTCAGGTGACAGTCAGCCAGGTACCTTATAGTATCAGGTGACAGTCAGCCAGGTACCTTATAGTGCCAGGTGACAGTCAGCCAGGTACCTTATAGTGCCAGGTGACAGTCAGCCAGGTACCTTATAGTAACAGGTGACAGGAGTCAATTCATATCTCTACCCAACTCCCGACAAACATCAGAATGATGATTATCTTCACAAATTTCCTAAAACAAGGCGAGTTAACCACCGCCAAGATTTATCCAAGATTTTCACAACCATTTACGAAACATTTACATCTTTCCATGATAATGGTTAAGGGGGGGGGGGTGGTTTCTGTCGAAATGTTTTGCCTTGTGGTTCTCTAGAGTAGCCAGTTAGAGGTTTGAGTCAGTTCTTTGACCTTCTGAAGGCAATTCATTATGGAGGAGCGCCCCATGGCGGAGCGTGGCGCGCACAGCCTGGTGGAACTACCTTTGTCTTCAGTGTGTAACATCAGGGATGGATGAGACAACATGTCCCGGGATACTACAGGTATGTGTACTCACCTAGTTGTGTTTGCGGGGGTTGAGCTCTGGTCTTTGGTCCCGCCTCTCAACCGTCAATCAACAGGTGTACAGGTTCCTGAGCCTATTGGGCTCTATCATATCTACACTTGAAACTGTGTATGGAGTCAGCCTCCACCACATTACTTCCTTATGCATTCCATTTGTCAACCACTCTGACACTAAAAAAGTTCTTTCTAATATCTCTGTGGCTCATTTGGGCGCTCAGTTTCCACCTGTGTCCCCTAGTGCGTGTGCCCCTTGTGTTAAATAGCTTGTCTTTATCAACCCTGTCGATTCCCTGCAGAATCTTGAATGTGGTGATCATGTCCCCCCTAACTCTTCTGTCTTCCAGCGAAGTGAGGTTTAATTCCCGTAGTCTCTCCTCGTAGCTCATACCTCTCAGCTCGGGTACTAGTCTGGTGGCAAACCTTTGAACCTGTGTGTGTGTGTGTGTGTGTGTGTGCGCACGTGTGTTCAGATGAAATGTTCATTTCATTGTCCTAGTATATTGTCCTAGTACCGGGCCACTACTAGTACTCTCATCCGATACATCACTCTCTGAACGCAATCGATCAAACCGTCAAAATGCGATTTATTACCCAAAATTAAACCACCGAAATATCTATACGTTTTCTACACAATGGCCTGGCTAGGTTAGGTTAGGGGGTTGTTGCTTGGGCTCGAACGTTTCCGGTTAGAGAAAGTAATTTACATTTCCTACTGTTTCCCATCGAGAGAGCGGGCTTCAGTGAGCCCTTACAGAGTCCTAGAGCCCTGCAACAGCTATAGAAAGTAAAGTGGTTACTTTCAGCAGAAAAGCACTATGCCAATTAGACTGTTTAGCGCTGGGAAGACATACGAGGCCGAAGGGAAGGAATGGTGCATAACCACTCGGGACCTTCGGGGATCGAGCTCCGACCTGCAAGATGCGAGGGCATTGCGGTACCGACCAGTCCAAGGGGTTGGCGGTCTTGAGCTAATCTTGGACAGTTTTTTTGTCACAATTAAATTTCTTTCCGTGGCACTTAAAAGTGGGGGTTTTCAATTAAGGAAAACAAATTGTTTTTCGTGCTATAATTGCACAAAGTCTTAGATAAGAGACTTAGATAAGTCTTATCATAAATACATGATTTTTAACGTTATAAAATAAATATTTGTTCACAAGAAATTATAACTTGAAAGAAAATGATATTTTAGTATTTACACAAAATATAAAAATTCACAGCATCATAAAACCTAAATTAATTGCTTCTGTAAGCCTATTAAAGCTTAACAGCCTATTAGGCTGTTAAGCTTTTTTTTTTTTTGTCATCGCTAAAGCGTTTAAAGGATTTTGTTGACGTTTTGACAATCATGCAATTCTGTTATTTATTAATTGTCGGTGTTAATTGTATTTTTATGCAAGTATTTTTTTTGTATTTTTGATGTGTCAAGTGTCCCTTTGTGAATTTTCCAGAGACGATTGTGCAAAAACTCTTATAGATTTTCCATAACAGTTCTACTAATACATTCTAGAGCCATCTTAGATCACCTAAAGGCTAGAGCTGTAGGAAATATTCATCTAATCAAGTTCAATAGATATTGCGGCTCTAAGTCATATATTCGCTCTAAGTCACTCTAAACGTTTATATATTCCCTCTCAAAGTGAATGCCATCGTTAGTTATTCATCTGCTCAATCTATAATTGAATCCAACTAATTGATATAAATGATTTTTCTCGGATTATATAACTCGGAATTGATATGAAGAAGAATGTTGAGATAGTAGAGGACTTTCCAGTCACTTTCGTACACCACAGTTGGTGTACGAAAGTGTTAGAAAGTTCCTCTTGAACGGACCTAACTCTTTAACTCTTGGGTAACTCTTTACTTACTCTTCATAAGAGGTCAATTTATACTCTTGGGATCATTAATAAAATTTAGTGGGTTTCTCTCGCACTTAAATCATAAATTATCTTTATTATTTCCTCCTCATTTCTTTATTCTGGACGCTTCGCACCTTATTTTATTCTCCTCTCTCTCTCCTCTGTCTTTAAATGGGAAAATTAGGATTTTTTTATTTTATATATATAGGATTATAGGAAAATTAATCACTGAGCAACGTGTTGATCACAGCTTGCAACGGATTGATTACACAGTCATCACTGGTCATCAATGCGGGTCGAGACGTTTGGGCCGTGTTTCCTTTTACCTGATGCACCTGTTTACCTAGCAGTGACTATAGGTATCTGGGACACAGACGACTGTTGTGGGTTGCGTTCTGCCCCAAGGTCAGGCGTTGGTCTGAGAGAACTTCGATAACCCTAATAGGCTTCCCGTCCCTAGGAAAGCAATTTCAAATGGAAAAGAAAAAAAAAGTTTATTCTGTTTTTAAAAGTTTATTTTCCAAACTTTGGAAACTTTCAATATTTCCAAACTTTGGTAAACTCACTTTGAAATAATTTTAAATACTTTTTGAGGTTACTTTCACCAGCGTTACGAAAGAAGTGGTTCAACCCAAGTTGGTCTGTCATAAATATAATGGGGGTAGAAGGGTGGAGGGGGGGGGATAGATGGGGGTAGGGGGGGATAGCTGGGGATAGGGGGGGATAGCTGAGGATAGGGGAGGGGGGGAAGAGGCCTGGTTGGTTGCCCTCTTGAAAATTTTGGCTTTTGAGTTTGAGTTTTGCCTGCACTTTGGGACACTCTAGATGCTTTTAGCGAAGGTCTAGGGTAACATAATGGTTCGAAATGGGGGGGGAATCTGACGGGATGTTTCGAACGCCTGTTTTGTCGCGTCTATTGACCCATTCCCACGCTTCATGAGCACTATCTCCCCCATTCTCTCCCTTCGTGGTCACCATCTCCCCCATTCTCTCCCTTCGTGGTCACCATCTCCCCCATTCTCTCCCTTCGTGGTCACCATCTCCCCCATTCTCTCCCTTCGTGGCCACCATCTCCCCCATTCTCTCCCTTCGTGGTCACCATCTCCCCCATTCTCTCCCTTCGTGGCCACCATCTCCCCCATTCTCTCCCTTCGTGGTCACCATCTCCCCCATTCTCTCCCTTCGTGGTCACCATCTCCCCCATTCTCTCCCTTCGTGGTCACCATCTCCCCCATTCTCTCCCTTCGTGGTCACCATCTCCCCCATTCTCTCCCTTCGTGGTCACCATCTCCCCCATTCTCTCCCTTCGTGGTCACCATCTCCCCCATTCTCTCCCTTCGTGGTCACCATCTCCCCCATTCTCTCCCTTCGTGGTCACCATCTCCCCCATTCTCTCCCTTCGTGGTCACCATCTCCCCCATTCCTCCCTTCGTGGTCACCATCTCCCCCATTCTCTCCATTCGTGGTCACCATCTCCCCCATTCTCTCCCTTCGTGGTCACCATCTCCCCCATTCTCTCCCTTCGTGGTCACCATCTCCCCCATTCTCTCCCTTCGTGGTCACCATCTCCCCCATTCTCTCCCTTCGTGGTCACCATCTCCCCCATTCTCTCCCTTCGTGGTCACCATCTCCCCCATTCTCTCCCTTCGTGGTCACCATCTCCCCCATTCTCTCCCCTTCATGAGCACCTTCTCCCCCATTCTCTCCCTTCGTGGTCACCATCTCCCCCCATTCCCTCATCTCTGACCCCTGGCATGTCTCAGGTCGTTCATCAGCGCGTGGTCAAGACGGCTTCACGTCTCACGAACACTCCTGGCGAGGTGTTTTGGTTCTCGTCAGTGTCTCAGAGTCAGAGGTTCTCGGTAACTTTGAGTAACTCGACCATTTTCACACAGTTTGGCAGGTTTGATGCTGTTTTCTGTGATTTTTTTCAGTTGGCATTGTTGTTCATAGACCCCGGCTGTGTGTGTGTGTGTGTGTGTGTGTGTGTGTGTGTGTGTGTGTGTGTACTCACCTAGTTGTACTCGCCTAATTGTGCTTGCGGGGGTTGAGCTCTGGCTCTTTGGTCCCGCCTCTCAACCGTCAATCAACAGGTGTACAGGTTCCTGAGCCTATTGGGCTCTATCATATCTACACTTGAAACTGTGTATGGAGTCAGCCTCCAGCACATCACTTCCTAATGCATTCCATTTGTCAACCACTCTGACACTAAAAAAGTTCTTTCTAATATCTCTGTGGCTCATTTGGGCACTCAGTTTCCACCTGTGTCCCCTAGTGCGTGTGGCCTTTTTGTTAAATAGCCTGTCTTTATCTACCCTATCGATTCCCTTGAGAATCTTGAATGTGGTGATCATGTCCCCCCTAACTCTTCTGTCTTCCAACGAAGTGAGGTTTAATTCCCGTAGTCTCTCCTCGTAGCTCATACCTCTCAGCTCGGGTACTAGTCTGGTGGCAAACCTTTGAACCTTTTCCAGTTTAGTTTTATGCTTGACTAGATATGGACTCCATGCTGGACCGCATACTCCAGGATTGGTCTGACATATGTGGTATATAATGTTCTGAAAGATTTCTTACACAAGTTTCTAAAGGCCGTTCTTATGTTAGCCAACCTGGCATATGCCGCTGATGTTATCTTCCTGATATGAGCTTCAGGGGACAGGTCTGGCGTGATATCAACCCCCAGGTCTTTCTCTCTCTCTCTGATTCTTGAAGTATTTCATCTAACAAATGATACCTTGTATCTGGTCTCCTGATCCCTATCCCTCTCTTCATTACATTACATTTGCTTGGGTTAAACTCTAACAACCACTTGTTCGACCATTCCTGCAGTTTGTCTAGGTCTTCTTGAAGCCTCAAACAGTCCTCCTCTGTCTTAATCATTCTCATAATTTTGGCGTCGTCAGCAAACATTGAGAGGAATGAGTATATACCCTCCGGGAGATCATTTACATATATCAGAAACAAGATAGGACCGAGTACAGAGCCCTGTGGGACTCCACTGGTGACTTCACGCCAATCTGAGGTCTCACCCCTCACCGTAACTCTCTGCTTCGTATTGCTTAGGTACTCCCTTATCCACTGGAGCACCTTACCAGCTACACCTGCCCGTCTCTCCAGCTTATGTACAGCTTATGTACAAAAAATGCAGTCCGCCCATCCTTCTCTTTCTTGCTTAATCTTTGTCACCTGATCGTAGAATTCTATCAAGCCTGTAAGGCAAGATTTACCCTCCCTGAACCTATGTTGATGGGTTGTCACGAAGTCTCTTCTCTCCAGATGTGTTACTAGGTTTTTTCTCACGATCTTCTCCATCACCTTGCATGGTATACAAGTTAAGGACACTGGCCTGTAGTTCAGTGCCTCTTGTCTGTCACCCTTTTTGTATATTGGGACCACATTCGCCGTCTTCCATATTTCTGGTAGGTCTCCCGTCTCTAGTGACCTACTACACACTATGGAGAGTGGCAAGCAAAGTGCTCCTGCACACTGTGCGTGTGAGCGAGCTCTTGGATCGATCTCGCCTTTCAATCGGCCGGGAGTCTTATGCAATGACTCCTAACCTCTTTCCGTACCATAGCTGCTATTCAATTTATGAGTGGAGTTCGCTTTAACAACCTACTCCTTCAGCTTGTTCCATTTGTCCCACTATTACGCTAAAAGGAAAGTTTCTAACATTCTCTACGACTCACCTGAGAGGCTTCCAGCCATGGCCTCTTGTTCTCTTGGTATATTGGGAACATTTATGCATATGTGTGTGTGTGTGTGGTGTGTGTGTGTGTGTGTGTGTGTGTGTGTGTGTGTGTGTGGTGTGTGTGTGTGTGTGGTGTGTGGTGTGTGTGGTGTGAGTGTGTGTGTGTGTGTGTGTGTGTGTGTGTGTGTGTGTGTGTGTGTGTGTGTGTGTGTGTGTGTGTGTGTGTGGTGTGTGGTGTGTGTGGTGTGTGTGTGTGTGTGTGTGTGTGTGTGTGTGTGTGTGGTGTGTGTGTGTGTGTGTGTGTGTGTGTGTGGTGTGTGTGTGTGTGTGTGTGTGTGTGTGTGTGGTGTGTGTGTGTGTGTGTGTGTGTGTGGTGTGTGTGTGTGTGTGTGTGTGTGTGTGTGTGTGTGGTGTGTGTGTGTGTGTGTGTGTGTGTGTGTGTGTGTGTGTGTGTGTGGTGTGTGTGTGTGTGTGTGTGTGTGTGTGTGTGTGTGTGTGTGTGTGTGTGTGGTGTGTGTGTGTGTGTGTGTGTGTGTGTGTGTGTGTGTGTGTGTGTGTGTGTGTGTGGTGTGTGTGTGTGTGTGTGTGTGAGTGTGTGTGTGTGGTGTGTGTGTGTGTGTGTGTGTGTGTGTGTGTGTGTGTGTGTGTGTGTGGTGTGTGGTGTGTGTGGTGTGTGTGTGTGTGTGTGTGTGGTGTGTGTGTGTGTGTGTGTGTGTGTGTGTGTGTGTGTGTGTGTGTGTGGTGTGTGTGGTGTGTGTGTGTGTGTGTGTGTGTGTGTGTGGTGTGTGTGTGTGTGTGTGTGTGTGTGTGTGTGTGTGGGTGTGTGTGTGTGTGTGTGTGTGTGGGTGTGTGTGTGTGTGTGTGTGTGTGTGTGTGGTGTGTGGTGTGTGTGGTGTGTGGTGTGTGTGGTGTGTGTGTGTGTGTGTGTGTGGTGTGTGTGTGTGTGTGTGTGTGTGTGTGTGTGTGTGTGTGTGGTGTGTGTGTGTGTGTGTGTGTGTGTGTGTGTGTGGTGTGTGGTGTGTGGTGTGTGTGTGTGTGTGTGTGTGTGTGTGTGTGTGTGTGTGTGTGTACTCACCTAGTTGTACTCACCTAGTTGTGTTTGCGGGGGTTGAGCTCTGGCTCTTTGGTCCCGCCTCTCAACCGTCAATCAACAGGTGTACAGATTCCTGAGCCTATCGGGCTCTGTCATATCTACACTTGAAACTGTGTATGGAGTGAGCCTCCACCACATCACCCCCTAATGCATTCCATTTGTCAACCACTCTGACACTAAAAAAGTTCTTTCTAATATCTCTGTGGCTCATTTGGGCACTCAGTTTCCACCTGTGTCCCCTTGTGCGTGTTCCCCTTGTGTTAAATAGACTGTCTTTATCTACCCTATCAATCCCCTTCAGAATCTTGAATGTGGTGATCATGTCCCCCCTAACTCTTCTGTCTTCCAGCGAAGTGAGGTTTAATTCCCGTAGTCTCTCCTCGTAGCTCATACCTCTCAGCTCGGGTACTAGTCTGGTGGCAAACCTTTGAACCTTTTCCAGTTTAGTCTTATCCTTGACTAGATATGGACTCCATGCTGGGGCTGCATACTCCAGGATTGGCCTGACATATGTGGTATACAAAGTTCTGAATGATTCTTTACACAAGTTTCTGAATGCCGTTCGTATGTTGGCCAGCCTGGCATATGCCGCTGATGTTATCCGCTTGATATGTGCTGCAGGAGACAGGTCTGGCGTGATATCAACCCCCAAGTCTTTTTCCTTCTCTGACTCCTGAAGAATTTCCTCTCCCAGATGATACCTTGTATCTGGCCTCCTGCTCCCTACACCTATCTTCATTACATTACATTTGGTTGGGTTAAACTCTAACAACCATTTGTTCGACCATTCCTTCAGCTTGTCTAGGTCTTCTTGAAGCCTCAAACAGTCCTCTTCTGTTTTAATCCTTCTCATAATTTTAGCATCGTCCGCAAACATTGAGAGAAATGAATCGATACCCTCCGGGAGATCATTTACATATATCAGAAACAAGATAGGACCGAGTACAGAGCCCTATGGGACTCCACTGGTGACTTCACGCCAATCGGAGGTCTCACCCCTCACCGTAACTCTCTGCTTCCTATTGCTTAGATACTCCCTTATCCACTGGAGCACCTTACCAGCTACACCTGCCTGTCTCTCCAGCTTATGTACCAGCCTCTTATGCGGTACTGTGTCAAAGGCTTTCCGACAATCCAAGAAAATGCAGTCCGCCCAGCCCTCTCTTTCTTGCTTAATCTGTGTCACCTGATCGTAGAATTCTATCAAGCCTGTAAGGCAAGATTTACCCTCCCTGAATCCATTTTGGCGATTTGTCACGAAGTCCCTTCTCTCCAGATGTGTTACCAGGTTTTTTCTCACGATCTTCTCCATCACCTTGCATGGTATACAAGTCAAGGACACTGGCCTGTAGTTCAGTGCCTCTTGTCTGTCGCCCTTTTTGTATATTGGGACCACATTCGCCGTCTTCCATATTTCTGGTAGGTCTCCCGTCTCTAGTGATTTACTATACACTATGGAGAGTGGCAAGCAAAGTGCCTCTGCACACTCTTTCAGTACCCATGGTGAGAACCCATCTGGACCAACCGCCTTTCTAACATCCAGATCCAGCAGGTGTCTCTTGACCTCCTCTCTCGTAATTTCGAACTCCTCCAAGGCCGCCTGGTTTACCTCCCTTTCTCCTAGCACAGTGACCTCACCCTGTTTTATTGTGAAGACCTCCTGGAACCTCTTGTTGAGTTCCTCACACACCTCTCTGTCATTCTCTGTATACCTGTCCTCGCCTGTTCTAAGTTTCAATACCTGTTCTTTCACTGTTGTTTTCCTTCTGATGTGACTGTGGAGTAGCTTTGGTTCGGTCTTGGCTTTGTTTGCTATATCATTTTCAAAATTTTTCTCTGCTTCTCTTCTCACCCTGACGTACTCATTCCTGGTTCTCTGGTATCTCTCCCTGCTTTCTGGTGTTCTGTTATTCCGGAAGTTCCTCCACGCCTTTTTGTTCAGTTTCTTCGCTTCCATACATGCCCTATTATACCATGGATTCTTCTGTTGCTTCTCGGATTTTTCCCTTTGGGCCGGGATGAACCTGTTTACTGCCTCCTGACACTTTTGGGTAACATAGTCCATCATACCCTGTACAGACTTGTCTCTGAGGTCTGTGTCCCAAGGTATTTCACTTAGGAAACTTCTCATCTGTTCATAATTCCCCTTTCGGTATGCCAGCCTTTCGATTCCTAGTTCTTTTTGGGGGGAGATAAGTCCTAGCTCTACCAGGTACTCAAAGTTCAATACACTGTGGTCACTCATTCCCAAGGGCGCTTCCATCTTAACTTCCCTTATATCCCATTCATTTAGGGTAAATATCAAATCAAGCATTGCTGGTTCATCTTCTCCTCTCATTCTTGATGGCTCTTTGGTATGCTGGCTTAGAAAGTTTCTTGTTGCCACGTCCAGCAGCTTAGCTCTCCATGTTTCTGGTCCTCCATGCGGGTCTCTGTTCTTCCAATCTATCTTCCCATGGTTGAAGTCTCCCATAATTAGTAGTCCAGATCCATTCCTGCTAGCAACAGAAGCTGCTCTTTCTATTATGTTAATGGTGGCCATGTTGTTTCTATCATATTCCTGTCTAGGTCTTCTGTCATTTGGTGGTGGATTATATATGACTGCGACTATAATTTTTTTCCCTCCATTTGTTACAGTACCTGCTATGTAGTCACTGAAACCTTCACAGCCCTGAATATCCATCTCCTCAAAATCCCAGCCTTTTCTTACCAGCAGAGCTACACCACCCCCACCTCTTCCTTCCCTCTCTTTCCGCATAACATAATAGTCCTGTGGAAACACTGCATTTGTTATTGTTTTCGTGATCTTTGTTTCTGTGAGGGCTATTATGTCTGGGTTTTCCTCTAGTACCAGTTCTCCAAGCTCATTTGCTTTATTTGTAATTCCATCTATGTTAGTGTACATCGCTTTGAGGCTCACTTTCTTCTGTCCCTTCCCAAATCGCCTCCTTGGTGAGTGTTCTGCTGGTGGGGGAGGCTGTTCCATGGGTGTGAGGACCTGTGAGGTGGGTAACAGGATCTCAGAGGATACTGGAATGAGGGGCGGGGGATCCAGTGAAGGGGGAGGGACAGGGAGGGTATGGGGTGAAAGGGGAGGGAGGACGGGAAGGAAAGGGGGGGAGGGAGGACTCGGGAGGAGGGGAGGGGTAGAAGGGTGGGGATTGGGTGTGGGGGGAGGGAGATTTGGCTGAACTTTTGAGTGGGGGCAGGGAGGGTTTGGGGTAGGGGGGTTTTCTATGCAGAGGAGGGAGGCGGGGTTGTCCTCCCTTCTGGTGTTACTGGGTAGCTGGTTGTGGGTTCCCCCCTCGCCTCTGGGGGTGTTGAGTTGGGAGCTGTGACTTCCTGGTTTTCCCCTCTCGCCCTGCGCCTCTTCCTTGCTTCTGCCGCCACGGCTCTCTCCTCCCTTGTCATGTCTCGCTGGAGGAATACATTTTTTAATTTTCCCACGTTTTTCAGGGAGCTCTTCCTTGATAGGATCCTCTCCTTTGTGTTCTCGTTTGCAAACACTATCTTTATCATTCGGTCTCGGTCTTTGTTGTACCGGCCTAGCCTGAAAACCTTCTCAATGCTATGCTCGGCCCCTTCCATGTCTAGTGCCTTTAGTACTTCATTCACTGCCGCTTTGTCCTTGTCATTCCACTCTGTCCTATTGGTTCCTTCCTGTTCCCTAATACCCACAGCAACCACTGATCTTTTCCTTTCCAGCAGTTGGCTAGTGGAGCGTGCCGCCTCCTGCGAGGTGGCTGCTTTCATGGCCACCTCTATCACTGCAGTCATTACTTCAGAGTTATTTTTTTTTAGTATTTCCGCAAATGTTGCTTTTATTGTGCCATTCTCATCCAGAAAACTATTACCACCTTCTCCCTGGGTGGTTTTCTGACTCTCAGCCTCGATACCATTCTCTTTGAGGGTTCTAATCTCCTCCTTTGCTGCTGTCAGCTCTCTTTTCAGGTTGCTTATTTCGTTCTTCATTTCCTGCATCATTTCTTGCATCTCACTCTTGATGTCCTCCAGAAACTGGGCGAACATTTCCTTCATCTCGTCACCTTGACTCTTTCCTGCTCCCCTGGGACCTCTGGCTGCCATCTTGACCCTGTTGGGATTGGGGAGGGAGAGAGAGGGGGAGAGAGAGAGAGAGAGAGAGAGAGAGAGAGAGAGAGAGAGAGAGAGAGAGAGAGAGAGAGAGAGAGAGAAAGGGAGTGATAAAGGGAGAGATAAATGGGTGGTTGGGGGGGGATCCGACCCTTCCACTGAAGTGAGAAGAAGGTAGAAGGGGAGGGGGGGGGAGGAGATGGAGAGAGAGGCGGGAGGGAGAGGAGAGGGAGAGAGTGGATGAGGAAGAGAGCGGGTGAGGGAGAGAGGGGGTAAGGGAGAGAGGGGGGGAGGTGTGTGTGTGTGTGGGCAGAGAGGGAGGGGGAAGGAAAGAGAGGGAGGGGGGAGGGAGGGGGAAGGAAAGAGAGGGAGGGAGAGAGAGAGGGAGGGAGGGAGAGAGAGAGAGAGAGAGAGAGAGAGAGAGAGAGAGAGAGAGAGAGAGAGAGAGAGAGAGAGAGAGAGAGAGCAGGAGAGAGAGAGCAGGAGAGAGATAGTGGGAGTGGGAGAGAGGGAGTGGGAGAGAGGGAGAGTGGGGAGGGGAAGAGAGTGTGTGTA
This sequence comes from Procambarus clarkii, assembly GCF_040958095.1. Classification (NCBI taxonomy): domain Eukaryota; kingdom Metazoa; phylum Arthropoda; class Malacostraca; order Decapoda; family Cambaridae; genus Procambarus; species Procambarus clarkii. Next base: position 20,978,288 of record NC_091192.1, on the reverse strand, counting down.
TGGGCGATGCGGGGGACTGGGGGTGGGGG
>NC_091192.1:20963259-20975759 GCF_040958095.1 Procambarus clarkii | reverse complement strand
TAAAGCGCCCTAAAAGCCTCCTCATTTAGGTTTCTGAATGAAGTTCTAATTTTCGCCAGTGTAGAGTACGTGTGTACTCAACACACGTACTTTTCACGTTTCTTTCACCCTGTACGTGTGTGTGTGTGTGTGTGTGTGTGTGTGTGTGTGTGTGTGTGTGTGTGTGTGTGTGTGTGTGTGTGTGTGTGTGTGTGTGTACATACTCACTAAACGTTACTCACCTAAATGTGCTTGCTTGTGTCTAAATGTGTCGGCCACCAGCACCTGAGTGGTCCCTAATGCAATAACTGTCAATTGGCCTGTTAATTATCATATCCTCCTTCGGAACAATGGAAAAGCACAAATATTTTAGTGACCAAGTCTTTTAGTTAACAATATTATCTATAAATTGTTATAGAGTGGCAGCATGTTACATCTGTAAAGGAAAAAACATGTTTTTAAAACTTTTATAAAATAAAGTTTGTTTTTTGAAAATAATGCCAGCAAATTTTCATGAATAAAGATGCAAGTTGACTGCAAGGAAATATTAAATGTTCAGTTGTTGGAAAATCATCAGACAGTGTGTTGAAATTACTCATGACAGGATTTGCATCTGTTAATTATTTTTCATTTAATGCTTGCAACATAAAAACACATCTGCATATAAATTTTATAATGGTGGACGCAGTGCAAAAAATGCATTGCAAGAGAATGCATTGCAATGGGATTTCAAGCATTTTTAATTTTGAACTTCAGCTGTACAGGTCTGAGAGTTACAATGTGTTATTATTTTATTTCATGTTTAATTTCGAAACATATTTTTTTTCCCCCAGAGGTTCAAGCTTTTTTTACGTCAGCTGCTCCTCTGAGCATTACAAAATACGTGTCGTAACCATGTATTAATGATACATATCATGAGTATGTCTTACAAAATATAAGTCCCGACTGTGTATTACAAAACTGTATCATCGGGGGATCGAACGCTGACACAAAGACCAGAACAGAGTATCAGTGGAACAAACTCAACCTTTGATGAACATCAAGTTGAAATATTACGTATAATATCTTCCTATCAACATTTTCAATGAGAGGATTTTGCTTATAATTTTAGCATCAATAATGGCGCGTCAATATTTACTTTATTGGGAGTCAGGTATTATTTTACTAAATTGTTTATAGCATCTAAAATATTATTATAATTTTCAATAAGATTATTATAATCATCTATAACATTATTATAATCATCTATAACATTATTATAATCATCTATAAGATTATTATTGCTGCTCAGAACAATAGTCCAGTTGTGATATTTCATTCCAATAGTTAAATGTCAAGTTAGACAGAAGCTGTTGAAATAATAAGCAAGGAGCCGGTGGCTGAGCGGAAAGAACACTGTACGCGTGATCATGTGGTCACGCGTACGCGGGGGGTGGAGGCCTGGTCGAGGACCGGGCCGCGGGGACACTAAGCTCCGAAATCATCTCAAGATAAGAAGATATGAAGTGCATACCAGCTTCGTATTTAATCTGTCCTCGAGAGGTTAGTTTATTTAATTTTTTTACAGCTAATTGATTAGCATATTTTTATATCAACTCATTTGAGCTAAGAACTGCCATTGTTCGACTGCTGAAATCCACGATCAAATTCAGGTTATTTTCTTATCAATTTTTTTTTTACAAAATACAGCATTCAGAAGGTAGACGAACGCGATTATTTTAGTGCGTCTATTTTGTTATGAACAGACATAAGTTGTTATAAACATAACTGAAACATTAATGTTTAGGACGAAGTTTGGTGGGATCTGAATTATCAAGAGGTTAGGTAACAGTGACAACTTTGACGGCTGAGAGGTAATTTTTCAGTTGAACGCGGATCTTCATCAAACGGGTCTTGACATATTTTAATTTTCTTGAAAATTAGTGATGTTTCAGTACGCTAAATTGGAAGCTGCTCAGATACTGAACACGTACACATACACACGCGCGCACACACACACACACCAGTCTGTGTGTGTGTGTGTGTGTGTGTGTGTGTGTGTGTGTGTGTGTGTGTGTGTGTGTGTGATTTTTTCTAATGCCTCTGTGGCTTATTTTCGTGCGTGCGCGCGCGCGCGTATGTGTGTGTGTGTGTGTGTGTGTGTGTGTGTGTGTGTGTGTGTGTGTGTGTGTGTGTGGTGTGTGTGTGTGTGTGTGTGTGTGTGTTTGTGTGTGTGTGTGTGTGTGTTACCAGTTGACTGACAGTTGAGAGGCGGGACCAAAGAGCCAGAGCTCATCCCCCGCAAGCACAAATAGGTGAGTACCCACACACACATACGCATACACACACACACACACACACACACACACACACACACACACACACACACACACACACACACACACACACACACACACACACATTAAGGAATCATTCAGAATCTTGTACACCACATATGTAAGACCAATTCTGGAGTATGCGGCCCCAGCATGGAGCCCGTACCTTGTCAAGCACAAGACGAAGCTGGAAAAAGTCCAAAGGTATGCCACTAGACTAGTCCCAGAACTAAGAGGCATGAGTTACGAGGAAAGGCTGCGGGAAATGCACCTTACGACACTGGAAGACAGAAGAGTAAGGGGAGACATGATCACAACCTACAAAATCCTTAGAGGAATCGACCGGGTAAACAAGGATAAACTATTCAACACTGGTGGGACGCGAACAAGGGGACACAGGTGGAAACTGAGTACCCACATGAGCCACAGAGACGCTAGAAGGAAATTTTTCAGTGTTAGAGTAGTTAACGGATGGAATGCACTAGACAGTGATGTGGTGGAGGCTGACTCCATACACAGTTTTAAATGTAGATATGATAGAGCCCAGTAGGCTCAGGAATCTGTACACCAGTTGATTGACAGTTGAGAGGCGGGACCAAAGAGCCAAAGCTCAACCCCCGCAAGCATAAATAGGTGAGTACAAATAGGTGAGTACACACACACACACACACACACACACACATCTTGGTAACACATCTGGAGAGAAGGGACTTCGTGACAAATCGCCAACATGGATTCAGGGAGGGTAAATCTTGCCTTACAGGCTTGATAGAATTCTACGATCAGGTGACACAGATTAAGCAAGAAAGAGAGGGCTGGGCGGACTGCATTTTCTTGGATTGTCGGAAAGCCTTTGACACAGTACCGCATAAGAGGCTGGTACATAAGCTGGAGAGACAGGCAGGTGTAGCTGGTAAGGTGCTCCAGTGGATAAGGGAGTATCTAAGCAATAGGAAGCAGAGAGTTACGGTGAGGGGTGAGACCTCCGATTGGCGTGAAGTCACCAGTGGAGTCCCACAGGGCTCTGTACTCGGTCCTATCTTGTTTCTGATATATGTAAATGATCTCCCGGAGGGTATCGATTCATTTCTCTCAATGTTTGCGGACGATGCTAAAATTATGAGAAGGATTAAAACAGAAGAGGACTGTTTGAGGCTTCAAGAAGACCTAGACAAGCTGAAGGAATGGTCGAACAAATGGTTGTTAGAGTTTAACCCAACCAAATGTAATGTTATGAAGATAGGTGTAGGGAGCAGGAGGCCAGATACAAGGTATCATCTGGGAGAGGAAATTCTTCAGGAGTCAGAGAAGGAAAAAGACTTGGGGGTTGATATCACGCCAGACCTGTCTCCTGCAGCACATATCAAGCGGATAACATCAGCGGCATATGCCAGGCTGGCCAACATACGAACGGCATTCAGAAACTTGTGTAAAGAATCATTCAGAACTTTGTATACCACATATGTCAGGCCAATCCTGGAGTATGCAGCCCCAGCATGGAGTCCATATCTAGTCAAGGATAAGACTAAACTGGAAAAGGTTCAAAGGTTTGCCACCAGACTAGTACCCGAGCTGAGAGGTATGAGCTACGAGGAGAGACTACGGGAATTAAACCTCACTTCGCTGGAAGACAGAAGAGTTAGGGGGGACATGATCACCACATTCAAGATTCTGAAGGGGATTGATAGGGTAGATAAAGACAGTCTATTTAACACAAGGGGCACACGTACTAGGGGACACAGGTGGAAACTGAGTGCCCAAATGAGCCACAGAGATATTAGAAAGAACTTTTTTAGTGTCAGAGTGGTTGACAAATGGAATGCATTAGGAAGTGATGTGGTGGAGGCTGACTCCATACACAGTTTCAAGTGTAGATATGACAGAGCCCGATAGGCTCAGGAATCTGTACACCTGTTGATTGACGGTTGAGAGGCGGGACCAAAGAGCCAGAGCTCAACCCCCGCAAACACAACTAGGTGAGTACAACTAGGTGAGTACACACACACACACACACACACACACACGCACACATACGCACGAAAATAAGCCACATAGACATTAGAAAAAAATCAGTATCAGAGTAGTTTACATATGAAATGCACTAAGAAGTGATATGGTGGAGACAGACTAAATTCTCAGATTCAGATAAAGATGTGAATGAGCCCAATAGGCTAAGCAGCCTGTGCATCAGTTGATTAAGTGCTGAGAGCCAGGACCAAAGAGCCGACGCTCCACCCCCGCATGCACAACCAGATAAGTACAATTGAGTACATACCAATAGAGTACATACCGTACCCCGAAATCATCTCAAGATAACCTCAAGATAACCATCCACTGTGAAGGCGGAATTAGACTTACTTAGTTAAACGTGAAGGGTCATATCCGTAGACTTATGCAGATCTTGTTGATCTGCATCATAAAGCTTAAATACACCCAGAGTCTGCCAGTGCAGACTACTTATCACATGCCTCTGTATGACTAACCATCCTGTGTGATGGGGATTTTTTAGCATCACGTAGCTAGCTTTTTGACACACTGTACTCCCCTTCATATAGTCTCGGGCAGCTGCACAAATGCAGATGTACCTAATCTATTAATAAAAACAAATGCATCATAAATTCAACAGCCAAACCATTGAAACATGAAGGCAGCACAATTACCTTGGAATAGGTATCAACAGTGATAGTGTAAACAACTTATATCATAGGTTAAAAGATATACTTTAACCGTTGAAAAGACATGTAAAAATATTTGTATCGATGTTAAATATGCAAGACTATTTTATACGATGTTTATTAGATCCCCGAGATGTTTATCTAATTTACTTCTCCACCTCTGTTATTAATTATTATTAGTTATTATTATTAGTATTAATAAACTTAAAGTAATGCAGAATAAAGCCATAAGGGTGACTCTTGGTGCCCCAAGAGGCACAGGAATCATCAGTATGAGAGAAGAACTGAACCTTTCAACCATACTAGAAAGAAGCATACAAGTCAACACGACCTTTCGCCTTCCTACGGGCTCACCATAGCCCGTGCTACTTGGAACTTAGTTGCAGGTAGCGAATCTTTAACAACATTTCGTCTTAAGGTCATGAGAGACGCTACCATCTCCTGCATTGCTCAAAAACAAACTATTTTATGCTGTAAATACTCTATAAGTGGTGCCAACATACCCACTTGTATAATAAAAGACTGAGTGACAATGCCTACAACCTTATGTAACTGAACACTCCCTATAAATGTGATATGTCTCTCTCTGATATCTATCTGATATCTCTCTTAATCTGTACCCCCGCCATCCAAGTATCATACACGTCCATAACCGAGAAAAGCTGTCACAGTTGAAACACTTGACTCCTCTGTCAACATGCTAAGGTACCGTGAGTACTGCGTCAACACCAACGGCTCAGGCCAGACGTCAACACCGACGGCTCAGGCCACACGTCAACACCGACGGCTCAGGCTAGGCGTCAACACCGACGGCTCAGGCCAGACGTCAACACCGACGGCTCAGGCCAGACGTCAACACCAACGGCTCAGGAAAGACGTCAACACCAACGGCTCAGGCCACACGTCAACACCGACGGCTCAGGCCACACGTCAACACCGACGGCTCAGGCCAGACGTCAACACCGACGGCTCAGGCCAGACGTCAACACCGACGGCTCAGGCCACACGTCAACACCGACGGCTCAGGCCAGACGTCAACACCAACGGCTCAGGCCAGACGTCAACACCGACGGCTCAGGCCAGACGTCAACACCAACGGCTCAGGCCAGACGTCAACACCGACGGCTCAGGCCAGACGTCAACACCAACGGCTCAGGCCAGACGTCAACACCGACAGCTCAGGCCAGACGTCAACACCGACGGCTCAGGCCAGACGTCAACACCGACGGCTCAGGCCAGACGTCAACACCAACGGCTCAGGCCAGACGTCAACACCAACGGCTCAGGCCACACGTCAACACCGACGGCTCAGGCCAGACGTCAACACCAACGGCTCAGGCCAGACGTCAACACCGACGGCTCAGGCCAGACGTCAACACCAACGGCTCAGGCCAGACGTCAACACCGACGGCTCAGGCCACACGTCAACACCGACGGCTCAGGCCAGACGTCAACACCAACGGCTCAGGCCAGACGTCAACACCGACGGCTCAGGCCAGACGTCAACACCAACGGCTCAGGCCAGACGTCAACACCGACGGCTCAGGCCAGACGTCAACACCAACGGCTCAGGCCAGACGTCAACACCGACAGCTCAGGCCAGACGTCAACACCGACGGCTCAGGCCAGACGTCAACACCGACGGCTCAGGCCAGACGTCAACACCAACGGCTCAGGCCAGACGTCAACACCAACGGCTCAGGCCAGACGTCAACACCGACGGCTCAGGCCACACGTCAACACCGACGGCTCAGGCCAGACGTCAACACCGACGGCTCAGGCCACACGTCAACACCGACGGCTCAGGCCAGACGTCAACACCGACGGCTCAGGCCACACGTCAACACCGACGGCTCAGGCCAGACGTCAACACCGACGGCTCAGGCCAGACGTCAACACCGACGGCTCAGGCCACACGTCAACACCAACGGCTCAGGCCAGACGTCAACACCAACGGCTCAGGCCACACGTCAACACCGACGGCTCAGGCCAGACGTCAACACCGACGGCTCAGGCCACACGTCAACACCAACGGCTCAGGCCAGACGTCAACCCCAACGGCTCAGGCCACACGTCAACACCAACGGCTCAGGCCAGACGTCAACACCGACGGCTCAGGCCAGACGTCAACACCAACGGCTCAGGCCAGACGTCAACACCAACGGCTCAGGCCACACGTCAACACCAACGGCTCAGGCCAGACGTCAACACCGACGGCTCAGGCCAGACGTCAACAGGACTCGCTCACTGCGGCACATAAAGGGTTCAGGAACAATACTTGTACACAGACTGTGAGTGTCAGGTTAAACAACTGGCAGAACTCTACACAAACAGCATGAACTACACTACAACTGGCTGCCAGGTACACAAAGAGACACACGAGGAGGAGGAATAATATTCTGGTCTCCAACGTGTGTTCTTCAACAACTTGAAAACTTCTCTTGCAAGATCGACAGCAAGAATCTTATAATAGCGATTATAAATGACCTGCTCGTTGCACAAAATAAAGGAGTTAGGATCTATTTTTTGGTATGGATACCATCTCGTATAAATATAACCCATCATAATGTTGCAGCCAATGCAGCCAAATTATCACGTAACTAGGATAGAGATGAGTTAGACCGAGGTATCACCAGTCTCTGTTGTTAAAAATCCATTGTTCCAAGCAAAGTCTAATATTAGAAAAATTACTGATTCCCAAAGGTGCCTGAAAGCAGCAGCTTTTTATGCTGGTGCATGAAAGCACCAGTATAAAAAGCTATGATTTGTTTAGATCTGAAACCTATATCTATGGGCAGCACAAAACGTGGACCAGACTGTGCGACACAGTGGTTGCCAGGATCAGTTTGGGTTACCGTTACCTGTGGCAGGTGGCTACCGTTACCTGTGGCAGGTGGTTACCGTTACCTGTGGCAGGTGGCTACAGGTGACGGATCTCCCAATCCTGAGCACTCCAGTATCAAACTCTGTGAGCAGGAACTACGGCATGATCTCCCGCACTACATCACTAAATGCCCAGTTATTAGACCTTTCAGACCCGTTGGCATGAGGTACCTGGAGCTTCGTATTTACTTTATTCACTCTCGTGTTTTTGAGGATATCCTCATAATGCATCCAAAAGATCACATGACCTCGCTATGATTAATCATCGTGTGCGAATGGGATTTTTTTGCATCACTTAGCTATCTCTTGACACACACACACACACACACACACACACACACACACACACACACACACACACACACACACACACACACACACACTTGGACCCCTTTATATAGTCTAGGTCCACAGCGCAAATACAGAAGTACCAAAAATTTTGTAATAAAAAATACAACAAAAAATACTGAAAAAAATGTGCATCACCTGATATTTTTGGTTCAACAATTCAGCTATCCAAATTGTTATCCTCTCGTCGGAAATTTGTTTTTATTCGCAAGCTACCAACAAGTTCTTTAAACGAGGAAATAAAATATGGCGATTATTATTGGACGAGGTTCAACAGTAATGGCTCGTGATTTTTACTGCACGGTGTGGTGGTGGTGACTGTATTTAACGATGTTTTGCTTGTGACATTTCTGGACGACGTTTCGATCTTCTCTTTGCTTGACGACGTTTCTATCCTCTCTTTGCTTGACGACGTTTCGATCCTCTCTTTGCTTGACGACGTTTCGATCCTCTCTTTGTTTGACGACGTTTCGATCCTCTCTTTGCTTGGCGACGTTTCGATCCTCTCTTTGCTTGACGACGTTTCGATCCTCTCTTTGATTGGCGACGTTTCGATCCTCTCTTTGCTTGGCGACGTTTCGATCCTCTCTTTGCTTGGCGACGTTTCGATCCTCTCTTTGCTTGGCGACGTTTCGATCCTCTCTTTGCTTGGCGACGTTTCGATCCTCTCTTTGCTTGGCGACGTTTCGATCCTCTCTTTGCTTGGCGACGTTTTATTTATGCTTTTGTTAAACGACTTTTCAATTGTGCCTTTACTGCATGTCGTTTCGATCGAGTCTTTATAGAACGGCGTTTCAGTCACGGCCTTGTTGGACAAGTTTTGTATTATGTCTTTATTGCACGACGTTTCGAGCGTGTCGCCCTTAATGAAGGTCACAAATAAACATTTCGCCTGTCAACTAAGACCTGTCAAATCGTGGTACACAACCCTGGGCGAGTGGAGGGTCAAGCGTTGACCTCGAGTATATAATATTAAAGGTCAATGGTCAAGACAATATAGAGTGAAAGTTATATAAAAAAAACTGAGCAACTCGATAGCTTCTGGCGGAGGCAATCTGAACGTGGCTATATTTGGTTATCCTGCATGTTCTTGTTATCTGTTTTTATTTATTTTTCTGTGTCTCTCCTTCTGTTCTATGCTGGATTTTCTCCCTTTTTCTGCCCTAGACTCCTATATTTTGCTATTTTTATATAGTTGTTATTTTTTCCCCCTTTGTTTTGTCCTATTTATTCTCCTCATCTTCTTTCTATTGTTTTTGTTATCTATCTGGTCTTCCCTTCGATTTGTTTTACTACTCGGCTCTTTGTCATCTCCTCTTTCGTCTCTGCCAGCCATTTTTCCTCTTCCTTTTCATATTCACTAATTCTTCCTTCTCTATTCATTTTTTCTTATTCCTTTACCCTTTTCCCTCCTTGATCCTCCTTCAGTCCCATCCTCCTCTCTTCTCCACGCCCACTCTCTTATCATTTTCAGTTTCCCTCTATTTTCTTCTCCCCTTTCTAGCTCCTCCAGCCCAAACTCAGCTCCTCTTCCTCCGCCTCTTCCCCCCATTCCCATCTCCTCCTCTCCCATCCCATCTCTCCACCAGCCTCCGGAACCCACACATCAACTCTGACTTTTACTCTAGTGACAGTAAACCCCTCGTGCAGGAAAACTCTTGGTCGACTGAGTTCAGTCGACTGAACGACTGAGTTCAGTCGTTCAGTTCTGCTTTCCCTTTGCCAGAGGGAGGGGGGAGGGGAGTGCCAACACTAGGAATGGGAGTGCCAACACTAGGAATGGGAGTGCCAACACTAGGAATGGGAGTGCCAACACTAGGAATGGGAGTGCCAACACTAGGAATGGGAGTGCCAACACTAGGAATGGGAGTGCCAACACTAGGAATGGGAGTGCCAACACTAGGAATGGGAGTGCCAACACTAGGAATGGGAGTGCCAACACTAGGAATGGGAGTGCCAACACTAGGAATGGGAAGGGGGGAAAAATTGGAGTGCCAACGTTAGGCAGATTAGAAGGAAACTGGATTACACATTCACTAGAAAGGAAAGAGGTAAAGGGATTACTTACATCAGGAAAGGGAAGCAGGATATGGGATTACAGATATTTTGGAAGAGAAGTAAGGGAAGGGGATTTAACAACACTAGGAAGGAACGAGACAAATGGGCATTCACATTCTATGAATCATCACCTCTATCGTGAGGTTATCTTGAGATGATTTCGGGGCTTAGGGTCTCCCGCGGCCCGGTCCTCGACCGGGCCTCCTTTTTGTTACACATCCCCAGGAAGCAGCCCGTAGCAGCTGTCTTACTCCCAGGTACCTATTTACTGCTAGGTAACAGGGGTATCAGGGAGAAAGAAACTATTTGCCCATTTGCCTCCACCGGGAATCGAACCCAGAACCTCAGGACTACGAATCCGAAGCGCTGTCCACTCAGCTGTCAAGCGCCCCTCATCATCATCACAGTCATCACCTCTATGAAGAGGTGATGATTGTTGTTATCTCCTGTGGGGAAGAAATGGTTGCTATTGTTGTTGTATCCATTAATGAAGAGGAAGGTAATACAGCTGTTGTTGCATCATCTTACGAGAGACAACTTAAGAGAAGCTCATCATTATTGTTGTCATGGGAGGCAAGAAAATTTTCTTCGTCAGTAAATTATCCTCAACCATCTTCCATTTAATTCAACGCACGTTTAATACAAGTAAAAATACACAAAAAGTCTTTCAGCAAGTTGTATGGCTTAACAATAATCATACACAGGCTCATCCCACTCTCAGATAATACGGAATAGAGCCAGATCTATGAAATAGAGCTAGTTTTATGAAATACAACCAGATCTATGAAATAGAACCAGTTTTATGAAATACAACCAGATCTATGAAATAGAACCAGTTTTATGAAATACAACCAGATCTATGAAATAGAACCGGATTTATAAAATGGAGCCAGATCTGCGTAAACGTGTCGGATCTATTCATAACTGCGCAGATTCCACTCAGTTGAATGTATATTTAGTGTTTACTGCGATGGATCAAAATAAAGCCCAAAAGTGATAATGATTTCCGAAATTTTACCTTTCAGAATCGTCGACAAACAATAGTGAATGACTTTTCAATATTCTCCTTTTCGTCTCTCCGGAAAAATTGGAAAAAGAAAGTGAAAAAGGTTTATTGAAGACGAGGACATCGCTACGACTCAGTAATGAGATGGAAAATCTATAAGCGAGCCACCAAAGGATTCTGGGGTGAGCTTTAATGTGGGTGTGTGTGTGTGGTTTGCTGTGGTGGGCTTGGAGTTGTGAGTACAGGTGTGTGTGTGTGTGGTTTGCTGTGGTGGGCTTGGAGTTGTGAGTACAGGTGTGTGTGTGTGTGTGTGTGGTTTGCTGTGGTGGGCTTGGAGTTGTGAGTACAGGTGTGTGTGGTGTGTGTGTGTGTGTGTGTGGTTTGCTGTGGTGGGCTTGGAGTTGTGAGTACAGGTGTGTGGTGTGTGTGTGTGTGTGTGTGTGTGTGGTTTGCTGTGGTGGGCTTGGAGTTGTGAGTACAGGTGTGTGTGTGTGGTTTGCTGTGGTGGGCTTGGAGTTGTGAGTACAGGTGTGTGTGGTGTGTGTGTGTGTGTGTGTGTGTGTGTGTGTGTGTGTGTGTGTGTGTGTGTGTGTGTGGTGTGTGTGTGTGTGTGTGTGTGTGTGTGTGTGTGTGTGTGTGTGTGTGTGTGTGTGTACTCACCTAGTTGTGTTTGCGGGGGTTGAGCTCTGGCTCTTTGGTCCCGCCTCTCAACCGTCAATCAACAGGTGTACAGATTCATGAGCCTATCGGGCTCTGTCATATCTACACTTGAAACTGTGTATGGAGTCAGCCTCCACCACATCACTTCCTAATGCATTCCATTTGTCAACCACTCTGACACTAAAAAAGTTCTTTCTAATATCTCTGTGGCTCATTTGGGCACTCAGTTTCCACCTGTGTCCCCTTGTGTGTGTGTGTGTGTGTGTGTGTGTGTGGGTGTGTGAGTGTGTGTGTGTGAGTGTGTGTGTGTGTGTGTGTGTGTGTGTGTGTGTGTGTGTGTGTGTGTGTGTGTGTGTGTGGTGTGTGTGTGTGTGTGGTGTGTGTGTGTGTGTGGTGTGTGTGTGTGTGTGTGTGTGTGTGTGTGTGTGTGTGTGTGTGTGTGGTGTGTGTGTGTGTGTGTGTGTGTGTGTGTGGGTGTGTGAGTGTGTGTGTGTGAGTGTGTGTGTGTGTGGTGTGTGTGTGTGTGTGTGTGTGTGTGTGTGTGTGTGTGTGTGTGTGTGCGTGTGTGAGTGTGTG
>NC_091192.1:20923259-20955759 GCF_040958095.1 Procambarus clarkii | reverse complement strand
CCTCTCCTTCTCTCACACCAACCCTCCCAACCTCTCCCTCCTGCTCGTAAACCCTAATCCCTGATCCTTTCCAGAGTCGTTCCTCCTTCCCCTCGTCTTTTCCACCCCCCTTACACTTCCTCTCCCCCCCCCCTCTCTCCTCCACCTCCATCTCTTCCCACTTCTCTACCATCCCCCCCTCCCCATCTACTCTTCTAGTTCCACTACTCCCTCCACCCTCCACTTCAAACTTTTCTTTGGCCCTCCCTCCAACCCACCCCATCAATACCTAACACCCTTTATGTGGGGGGTTCTCTCTCTCTCTCTCTCTCTCTCTCTCTCTCTCTCTCTCTCTCTCTCTCTCTCTCTCTCTCTCTCTCTCTCTCTCTCTCTCTCTCTCTCTCTCTCATTCCAAGCTATAATTGAGCAGTCCATCTCCATGTTGGGCAATATATTTTCTCCTCTTGTCTGTGTATCGGATCGTTTTCTTCCGGTGTTCCACGTTTTCTTTGCTAAATCGCTCGACCCTCGACCAGGAACGCAGCAAATCCGTTTCCCTGACACAGACGTCTTTAGCGACATACCTGGCCATTTCACCGGCGTATTGGGGCGTATGTTAACGCACTTACTCAATTTGTGTTCGCTTTTTTCTATTTCTCGAGGATTTCTTTACCAGTTCACTAAATATGCTGAAGTAATTTAAACTTTTCGAACGTTTCTTCCCCTATAATTTGGTTTCATATTCTGCTGCGTTTCTATATAATTTGTCTGGTCATATTGTGTTAGATTTTGTCCGGTCATATTATTCTAGTATTTTGTTTGGCTATATATTTCCTTATAAAGTTCTTTTTTGTCGTTCAATATTGGTCCAATTTCATATTAGATTTTTAATGTTTAGATCCAATTCCATAATAAATTTTAACTTATTGACTAACATGTTGTCACGTGATCTGCTACTTTGTGAGCTAAAATTCGTTGTTTATACCGTGTTAACAAATGACAAAAATCATTCTTTTTATCGTTAAAAATATCAAAAATTATTGTATTTACTGTGTTAAAAAATAACAAAAATTATTGTATTTACCATAATGTTTAATCATTTTGTCATTTTATATCGTTCAGTGTCAATCCCTGCCCCCCCCCCCCCCCCGTTCAGTGTATCGTTCAATGGTCTCGATATTATATATTAATTTATTGCTCATTGCAGTATTGCACTTTGGCACTTTCTTCCCTATCACATTACTCCATAAAGATTCGTTCTGCCTTAAAGGTCGTTATTGTATATACAACATTGAGAGTGTAGCTCTTATCAACATAGATTTTCTCACGAATACATCGATCGATCCATTCAGGAACTTTTTCATTATTTGTTTACATGCATTTCGTAATTTGTTTTCTCTCTCTCGGTTCCAGATTACGTTGTTGGACTTGATCGTTGGACTTCAACGTAGAGTGGATTAAAGAAACTTGATCATACTCGACTCTCTCTGTCTGGCTGTCTGTCTCTCTCTCTCTCTCTCTCTCTCTCTCTCTCTCTCTCTCTCTCTCTCTCTCTCTCTCTCTCTCTCTCTCTCTCTCTGTCTCTCTGTCTCTCTGTCTCTCTGTCTCTCTCTCTCTCTGTCTCTCTCTCTCTCTGTCTCTCTCTCTCTCTCTCTCTCTCTCTCTCTCTCTCTCTCTGTCTCTCTGTCTCTCTGTCTCTCTCTCTCTCTGTCTCTCTCTCTCTCTCTCTCTCTGTCTCTCTCTCTCTCTCTCTCTCTCTCTCTCTCTCTCTCTCTCTCTCTCTCTCTCTCTCTCTCTCTCTCTCTCTCTCTCTCTCTCTCTCTCTCTGTCTCTCTCTCTCTCTCTCTCTCTCTCTCTCTCTCTCTCTCTCTCTGTCTCTCTCTCTCTCTCTCTCTCTCTCTCTCTCTCTCTCTCTCTCTCTCTCTCTCTCTCTCTCTCTCTCTCTCTCTCTCTCTCTCTCTCTCTCTCTCTCTTTTGCAGTGATTGTCATCTTGTAGCCTAGTCCGTCTTAGTAGCCTAGTCCGTCTTAGTAGCCTAGTTCGTCCTTGTAGCCTAATTCGTCCTTGTCTAATCCGTCCTTGTAGCCTAATCCGTCCTTGTCTAATCCGTCCTTGTTGCCTAATCCGTTCTTGTTATGTAAGAAAGACTTAAATGGATGTGCTTGCGTGGGATTGATTGATGCCTGTTGATCGGGAGTGAGGCTGACAGAGCAGCCATGGGCTTCATAACTGCATATTGACAGAAAATTTCTAGTTGACAGAACCTCCCGTACTTAATAACTACATCTTACAGGGAATGAATGCCACTGACAAAAAAAATTAACTCCCACATAAATGATGACAACTTTCTGACCGGGCAAGTCTGGCCGGATTATTGCATGCAATATTGCTACCTGCTGAGATTCAAAGCCCCAAAGGTTATGGAAAGCAAAAACTTTAATGGCGTTAAGACAAAAGTGCTTTTTTGGCGGGCAATTCGAGGAAAAAATAAATAAAACGACAGGAGGAAGTCATAGGAATAAGAAACAATAATAGCGAGGCATGTGTGGACAGGTACCTTGTCTTCCAGGAAGGCTTCCAGGAAGGTTTCCAGGAAGGCTGCTGATAAAATCTGGAGTATGTGGGAGCGTGTGTGACAGTCCTGGATATTGCCCTGAGGCATAAAGAATAGTGACGGGGAGAGGCTATACGGACGACGAGGACTGAAAATGTGTAACATCGGCTCAAGATTGTGGTGATCTTTAGCACTGAAGGTCGCTGGAACGTTGTGATCTCTCCCACTGATGGTCGCTGGAACGTTGTGATCTCTCCCACTGAAGGTCACTGGAACGTTGTGATCTCTCCCACTGAAGGTCACTGGAACGTTGTGATCTCTCCCACTGAAGGTCACTGGAACGTCGTGATCTCTCCCACTGAAGGTCGCTTGAACGTCGTGATCTCTCCCATTGAAGGTCACTGGAACGTCGTGATCTCTCCCGCTGAAGGTCACTGGAACGTCGTGATCTCTCCCACTGAAGGTCACTGGAACGTCGTGATCTCTCCCGCTGAAGGTCACTTGAACGCTATGATCACTACCACTAAAGGTCATTGAAACATAAAAAAAATAATAAAAGAATTCGAATGAGTCATATTGACCCATGCGAGGGTCAATTTATACCCAATTAATCTCTCTCAAATACTGATCATTCCTATGCAATAATCTTTCAGGTGAGTTTCCTTCTGTATGAACTCGCGTTCATTTGTTCCTGAGATCTGTAACCCTATTTGAGATCATTTTCCTATTTAGCTTCTAACTCCAAACTTACCCAACTTGAAACTATTATTTCGCCATCTAACTTGGATTGAAGTTGTTTGTACACTATTTATATCGTCTTGGTTTCTGAGTTTTTCATTCACTTGTTCTTCAACCGCGTTCACCCTTATTCTTCGCTTTTCTAGATAACTGTAATTTGTTTTTTGTATTTTCAATCTCGTCGTTTGGCTTCCACTTCCTGAGATTTAGTTAGTCATCTTTGCCTTCAAAATATATTATATATGCATGTCATAGCTATGATGTGTATTCGAAGCCATTAGACTAGTTCATGTTTTTTTATATAAATTATTCAAGGAAACTAATCTGGTTTTCAAGTTAGTATGTACTCAAGAGATTTGATTATGCTAATTCCATAACATTTGGAGCCTCCCATATAGGGATATATAACCATGTCCATTGATAGTTTTTCCACATATGCATATTTATAAACATAAACACATATTTATAAACATAAACACATATTTATAAACATAAACACACAACAATAGATTAGGCTACAGAGAGACACACATAAACATAAACACACAACAATAGATTAGGCTACAGAGAGACACACATAAACATAAACACACAACAATAGATTAGGCTACAGAGAGACACACATAAACATAAACACACAACAATAGATTAGGCTACAGAGAGACACACATAAACATAAACACACAACAATAGATTAGGCTACAGAGAGACACACATAAACATAAACACACAACAATAGATTAGGCTACAGAAGCCACGCTTGCAACAATCCATTGATCCAACATACATTGATACCTGGGCGTTTTTATTGCACAGATCAACCACAATATTTCTAAATAAAGTACCTCGTAAACATGTGGATATCATTACAGAAAATAGCGATATACGTTAGTCAATATACCATAAATTTTCTGGATTTATTCTTTCTTAAGTATCTTCAGAAATTTATTTTTGTTTGTTCATATATTTATTTAGAGTGAGTTAGTCGAGAGGAGTCAAGGTACCCAAGGAGGGCGGTCGTACCTTTAACCCCCAGAATCCGTCGCCACTATACAGTCCACTCCCTCTGGAGTCCGTCCCTCTAGAGTCCTCTCCCTCTGGAGTCCGTCCCTCTAGAGTCCGTCCCTCTAGAGTCCGTCCCTCTGGAGTCCGTCCCTCTGGAGTCCGTCCCTCTGGAGTCCGTCACTCTAGAGTCCGTCCCTCTGGAGTCCGTCCCTCTGGAGTCCGTCCCTCTGGAGTCCGTCCCTCTAGAGTCCCTACCTCTGGGGTCCGTCCCTCTGGAGTCCGTCCCTCTGGAGTCCGTCCCTCTGGAGTCCCTACCTCTGGAGTCCGTCCCTCTGGAGTCCGTCCCTCTAGAGTCCGTCCCTCTAGAGTCCCTACCTCTGGAGTCCGTCCCTCTAGAGTCCCTACTTCTGGAGTCCGTCCCTCTAGAGTCCCTACCTCTGGAGTCCGTCCCTCTGGAGTCCGTCCCTCTAGAGTCCCTACCTCTGGAGTCCGTCCCTCTAGAGTCCCTACCTCTGGAGTCCGTCCCTCTAGAGTCCCTACCTCTAGAGTCCGTCCCTCTGGAGTCCTCTCTTTCTGATGGATAAAAACATCAATATCATACAGTTCCTTAAATTCACTAATACGTCGCATTTTCGAACGACTTGTTGGAACTGTTCGAATTCGTAAAATAGAGCGACGAATTGGATTAGAGGACGGGCTCCCCCCCCCCCCCCACCTAACTATTGAGTAATTAAAGCAAAGAATTAACACCAAGAATTAACATTACCTTTGAATATAACTCACTTAAGAGAAGTATAAAATGCTGAGAGGAAGTCGCAGGTAATTCCTAGCTGAATTGGCTGCCAAGTGCCAATTTCACGCCGAACGCCCGGCCTAATTGTATTTCACAGCTGCATTGAAAATATATTTACTAAATACAGCTAATCTAGATTCGAGAGACCATTGCTTTATTCTTGATTAATGGAACCTCTTGATCATAACCTCAATGGTCACAGTATATATATATATATATATATATATATATATATATATATATATATATATATATATATATATATATATATATATATATATATTTATATATATATATATATATATATATATATATATATATATATATATATATATATATATATATATATATATAACGAAAACTCACACCCCAGAAGTGACTCGAACCCATATACCATATATATATATATATATATATATATATATATATATATATATATATATATATATATATATATATATATATATATATATATATATATAACCGAAAACTCACACCCCAGAAGTGACTCGAACCCATACTGCCAGTAGCACTATGCATCTGGTGTACAGGACACCTTCACCACTCGACCATCACGACCGTTCAAAAGATGATGGTAGCCGAAGCTATTTACCCCACCATTCCGACGGCACTCTGATGGTAATCTTGGGCATAGTATTTTATCAAATCACCTCATTCTTTGGGGCAACACGTGAGAAACACAAATGCAAACAAGCCTGGCTTCTGAGCAAGGAATCATTCAGAATCTTGTACACCACATATGTAAGACCAGTCCTGGAGTTTGCGGCCCCAGCATGGAGCGCGTACCTTGATAAGCACAAGACGAAGCTGGAAAAAGTTCAGAGGTATGCCACTAGACTAGTCCCAGAACTAAGAGGCATGAATTACGAGGTGAAATGCGCCTCACGATACTGAAAGACAGAAGAGTAAGGGGAGACATGATCACTACCTACAAAATTCTCTGAGGAATTGACAAGGAAGCGAAAGATAAACTGTTTAACACGGGTGGTACACGAACAAGGGGACACAGGTGGGAACTGAGTACCCAAATGTGTTGGAGGAGCCACAGGAACGTTAGAAAGAACTTGTTCAGTATTAGAGCAGTTAACAGATGGAATGCATTAGGCAGTGATGTGGTGGAGGCTGACTCCATACACAGCATACACAGTTTCAAGTATAGATATGATAGAGCCCAGTAGGTTCAGGAACCTGTACACCAGTTGATAGACGGTAGAGAGGCGGGACCAAAGAGCCAGAGCTCAACCCCCGCAAGCAGAACTAGGTGAGTACAACTAGCTGAGCACTCACACACACACACACACACACACACACACACACACACACACACACACACACACACACACACACGCACACACACACACACACACACACACACACACGCACACACACACACACACACACACACACACACACACACACACACACACACACACACACGCACACACACACAGAGAGGAAGTAAGGACATTCATAACCGTGTTCGCTGACGATGCTAAGCTAATGACACGAAACAGAATTGAGGAGGACTGAAATAAATTGCAAAATGAACTGAACCATCTCCGGAAATGGTCTGAGAAATGGCTACTAGTCTTCAACCCTGACAAATGTAAGGCAATGAATACACAGAGAAATCCCATTATCGTGTTATCTCAATGAACACATCCACGCGAGCCATGCGGGGAATTGTGTTAAACCCTTCGGTTCCCGAGCCTTCAGGCCTCGGGAATCCTAGTGGGTGCAGTATTAGCTCCAGGTTGCAATTTTTTTACCATGTCGTAGCGCAGTCGACTAGAGCGTGCCTGGGAACACCTAGCTCATAGGTTCGAACCCTTTTCACGGCTTCTGTGGATTTATTCGTAAGGCTTTGAGAATGAGAACTGGAGAAAGGATTTAACTGCAGGACAGGATGAAGGGATGACGCCTTCTCACTTTTGGACAAGAAAAAGACATAACTCTATGGCTAACATAACAAAGGAAGACATAACAGAGACGCCGTCTTCTTCTTATCTTGAGGTTATCTTGAGATGATTTCGGGGCTTTAGTGTCCCCGCGGCCCGGTCGACCAGGCCTCCATCCCCAGGAAGCAGCCCGTGACAGCTGACTAACACCCAGGTACTTATTTTACTGCTAGGTAACAGGGACATAGGGTGAAAGAAACTCTGCCCATTGTTTCTCGCCGGCGCCCGGGATCGAACCCGGGACCACAGGATCACAAGTCCAGCGTGCTGTCCGCTCGGCCGACCTGCTCCCTTGTCGAATCGGCTATGATACCCAACATGAACCTTAGTCCTGGCTTTGTTGCTGTTGACTCTTCCCTTTCACAGTATATACTGAAGTGTTCTAATCTTTCTACCAAATGTGACCTAACAAAAGCCTACCCATCTATTTTCTCATTTTTTTATTTCTCCTCTTATTCTTACCCTCTCATTCTTATATCCATTATTACCCCCTCCTTCTTACTCCCTTTTATTTTATCCATCCAATCCATATCTTTCGCCTTATTCTTACCATTTAGGAATTTCCTCCTCGTCACCTCTCTCTCTCTCCACCTATCTCCTGCCTTACTTAATGCCCGTGCTCGTGCTGCCCCCGCAGACAGGAAAGCATCAAGGCCCAGGTTGAAGCCAAGAGAAACAACCCTTCTACCTCCTTAGGTAGACGAGTTGGTAAGACCCTCCGGTCTTAACAACATGTGGCTCCTCCCAGCAGGCGACACAGCCTTCTCAGTGGGGACCCAAGGTCCCACAGGCTCCTTCACAGCCCCCTGCATCACGTGCAGGCATTATCCCTGGTCTTATTAGACTAGCGGAAAGGCTTGCAGGACCAGACAACCAGCGCTTTGTCAGTGAACTAAACGCATTATACATAGACAATGGCCTGGCCCCCATCATAGCCACTAGCGCAAGTCTCACTGCTTCCACTACCACTCCGGAGACTACCACCAGGACGACCTCGAGGTCGACCTCAACACCGACTCCAGAACCACCCAAGACCCGGGCGACACAAACAGAGGTATGTCCCTTTCCAGCTCCCAACACTCCCACCATCACCACCTCAGCCGCCGCGCTGGCAGACGTGCTGTCTACACATACTAACAGCACCACCAACACTCCTGAAATAGCTTCTACCACCAATCCACGACACCTGAGCCTACCTCAGGCTGCGAGACGAAAGATAAAACCACCAACTGCGGTTGTTACGGACTCCTCAGACGAGGAAATCTCAGCAGGAACTCCACCGCCGCACCACAAATGCGACAACTACACGGTACAAGACTTCCTCGTGGAGGCCGCCTCACCAAACTCCAACGACAACACGACTCAGACAAAGTCTCAGCCAAAGAAAAAACGGAAGACCAAGAGGTCTACACTAACCCTCCAGCTCCATAACTGGTACAGCCAGCCCCAGATCTCCAGTATCAACTATTGATACAGATAATGGCTCCAAACAGCTTACGGGCTCACCATAGCCCGTGCTGCTTGGAACTTTTTGTTCCGAGTTGCTGAATCTAAACCAACAACAACCTTCTAGAGGAAGACATTACGAATATGGAACATGAAATACCACAAGGAGCCAGTGACCATTGTGTCCTAGTCTTTGACTACATGATCGAGCTTAAAACACACAGGGCAAGAGGTCTGGGAAAGGAGAGTAGACTATAGGAAAGGGGACTACAGGAGGATAAGAGAATATCTTGGAGAAGTGCAGTGGGAAGATATAAGAAAAAAAAAGTACAAGATATAATGGACTAATTCAAATGGAAATGCAAGGAGGCCGAAGAGAGTTTTATACCAATAGTAAAAGTAAAATAAAAAACTAGGAGGTAATCTCTAAACCCATGGTTTAATAGACAGTGCCAAGAAGTAAAAATGTGAAGCAGAAAGGAAGGAAGGAAGGAACAATAAACAATATTGCAATGAAAGCGAAAAGCAACCTAAATTACATAGTCATATAAGAAGGAAAATAAGAAAAGAATATTCCTCAGTGACAAGAATAAGTCTTGTCATTGAGGAAAATTTTCCTCAGTGACAAGACTGAGGAAAACAGAAGATGGATATACAGCAAGCGACAAGGAAGTCTGCGAGGTACTGAATGCCAATTTCCATGGAGTGTCCACAACCGAGCCTGAGCAGCTCCCATTGTTAGAAGAGGAGATAATCCAAGATGAGAGACTAACGGATATAGAAGTGACAGCAGAGGAGGAAATGAAACAGTTGACAACACTGGATGAAACTAAAACAGTTGGACCAGACAATGTATCACCGTGGATACTAAAAGAGGCAGCGCAGGCCCTCAGCGTGCCTCTGGCAAGGATCTATAATGAGTCACTTACGAAGGGGAAGTTGTCCAGTTGCTGGAAGAAGGCAAATGTGGCTCCAATCTTAAAAAAGGAGATAGGAAAGAGGCACTTAACTACAGACCAGTATCACTGACAACCATCCCCCAGTAAAGTACTTGAAAGAATAATCAAGACTGGTTACACACCTGGAGAACATCAGGTATGTAAACAAACACCAACATAGGTTCTGAGAAGGGAAATTATCCCTAACAAACCTTCTGGAACTCTATGATAAAGTAACAAGAATAAGGCAGGACAGAGAAGGATGGACAGACTGCATATTGCTGGACTGGCAAAAAACCTTTGACACAGTACCACACAGAAGACTGCTATTCAAACTTGAGAGGCAGGCGGGAGTCAGCAGAAGGTCCTAGCATTGGTAAAGAATGACTTAACAAGCAGGAGCCAGAGAGTAACAGTCAGGGGCGAGAAGTTGGACTGGCGAACAGTAACGAGTGGAGTACCTCAAGGATCAGTGCTGGGACCAGTTCTATTTCTAATGTCTAGTTCTAATGTCGTTCTAATGTGATCGACATGTCTACAGGAGTCGAGTCCTATATGTCGATGTTCGCGGATGACGCAAAATTAATGAGACAGAGTTGTGACAGATGAGGATTGTAGGATACTCCATGAAGACTTGAACAAGCTGCAGAGATGGTCATAGAAATGGCTACTGAAGTTTAACACGAGCAAGTGTAAAGTTATGGAAATGGGACTAGGTGATAGGAGATCAAAGGGACAGTACACAATGAAGGGGAACAGCCTACCTCTGACGATTCGAGAAAGGGACCTGGGCGTGGACGAAACACCAAATCTAATTCCTGAGGCACATATAAATCGGATATCGACAGCAGCGTACTCTACGCTGGCAAAAGTTAGAACATCATTCAGAAACCTAAATAAGGAGGCATTCAGAGCGCTTTACACTGCCTACGTGAGACCAGTCTTAGAGCATGCAAGCCCCATCATGGAGCCCCCACCCTAAAGAAACACATTAAGAAACAGGATAAGGTTAAAAAATTTGTCACGAAGCTAGTCCCGGAGATATGAAGAGTGACTGAAGGAACTGAACCTGACGACGTTAGAAAAAAAGGAGAGAGCCGGGGAGATATGATAGCAGCCTACAAAATACTTAGGAAGTATTGACCAATTTACAAACAGAACAATGGGACATGCTGGAAACTCAGATGAGTCATAGAGATGTGGGGAAAGTTTTCTTTTAGCGTGAGAGTAGTGGAATGAACTAAAGGAGCACATTGTGGAAGCAAACACTATTCAGAGCTTTAAAACTAGGCATGATAGAGAAGCAGGACAAGAGTCATTGCTTTAAACAACCAGCGGCTAGAAAAGTGGGATCCAAGAGCCAACACTCGACCCTGCAGGCACAAATAGGTGAGTATACACACACACACACACACACACACACACACACACACACACACACACACACACACACACACACACACACACACTAACAAAACTAACAAATACACGTGACTCCTGTCACACATTGCTTGAATCATGTATTTGAATACAATTTAAAAAACATTTATTTTTTTCCTCAAGGGAATATTTGTAAATTAAAATACTCAATTTGTATTCGTCAATGACAAAAGCATATTTGCTTTGATATTTCTGCTCGAAACGTTCAGTAAACCGGTATATTTGTGCTATATATATAATATTGTGTTGTCATTTCTGAGTTTATCCTGTGTTTGAAACACCCAATTTGAGTGCCTGAGTGCGCGGGAGAGACCATTGAGTGCGCGAGTGGGACATTGAGTGTGCTGGTGAGACCATTGAGTGCGCGGGTGAGACCATTGAGTGCGCGGGTGAGACCATTGAGTGCGCTGGTGGGACATTGAGTGCGCGGGTGGGACATTGAGTGCGTACAGCCTGTGTTGCAAGCCTGAGATTGCATCAAAACACTAAAATATTGCAACAATTATCGGAAATATTGCATCAAATGTTTGATGAACTTGAAATCATTACAAGAACAATAATATATTTGAAAAAAAAAATATATTATGTTAATTTGTATAGAGAAAATTATTATATTATTTTTATTTTATTATTATAATATATTATTATTATTTTTATATTTATAATAATATATTATATACATAATAATATATAATAATAATATATTAGAGAAAAATAAAATTTTTACAAAAAGTTTGAAAATAGCAGAATTTGAAATAAAACAATTTTTTTTTCTTAAATTTTCTTTTTCTTTTCACAATTAAGTTATTTTGCAAAATATGGAAAGTATTAAACATTATTGGAAACATATTTTTCATAGAAAAAAAGAATATCTCAAAGATATATTAGTACGTTCAGCAAACAGCATTTTTTAGATGTACTGCTATTAACTCTAATGTGGAGGGGCCAGAGGTGTGTGTGTGTGTATTCACCTAGTTGTATTCACTTAGTTGTGCTTGTGGGGGTTGAGCTCTACTACACACAGAGATCACACTAACGTGGTGCATCAAATGAACAAATCCACAAGGGCCGTGACGAGGATTCGAACCTGCTCAGTCGATTAAGGCAGTGTCTTGGATGCTCCCGGACGCAGGTTCGAATCCTCGTCACAGCCCTTGTGGATTTGTTCATTTGAGCTCTACTCTTTCGGCCGCCTCTCAACTGTCAATCAATCAAGTGGTTCATTCCAATTGTCCCCGCTACTCTTACGCCAAAAGTAAACTATCTAACATCTCTATGACTCGTCTCTTTCCTAAGCTTCCATCAATGTCCTCTCGATCAATTAACATTCGTGTTGAACATCTCTTTCTTTTTCACTCTTTCAATCCCTCGATGTATTTTATAAATCCCTATCATATCTGCTTCCATTCTCCTCTTTTCTGGCGATGTCAGGTCTAGTTTTTTCAGTCTTTCTTCATATCTCACCCCTCGGAATTCTGCGAGGGTCGAGCCTCGTTGCAACCCTCTGAATCTTTTATAGTTCTCATGTGTGTGTTTTTTTTAGCTGGGTGCTCGACAGTGGGTGTCAGGCGGTATACGGTGATCCTAGGACCATCCTAGGACCATCCCTCGCTCCTGTTGTAGGCTTCTGAGTGGCCTTCTGACTGTAGAGTCTTGTGGTGATATCCTATTTATATGATACCTCTGGAGTCAGGTTTGGTGTTATGTTCACTCCCAGGTCTCGTTTCACCCCTTGATTCGTTTTTTTTTCTGTTTCTGTCGCTCATTTCCCCGTTTCTATCGCTCGTTTTCTCCTTTCTATCACCAACCAGGACCCTCCAGGAGTGGACGGTCCCTGATCTGTCCGGACTATCCAATCATGGCCCCCTCACAATCCTAGGACCATCCAATCACGACCCCTCACTCACAATCGTGAGACAATCGAGGGCCCATCTGGTGGAGTGCGAGGGTGGGGGCCCAACCCGTCCTCAGGGGGCCCCGGCGCTCACTCTGGCCTCGGGTGGACACCACCACACGCTGCATAATGCAATATTTTCCCAGACTTGTTGACGTCTGCCTCCAGCACCGCGTTTGTGGTGGGGAGGCTCGCTGAGTGGAACCGTGTGGTGACGCTCGCTGAGTGGCACCGTGTGGTGACGCTCGCTGAGTGGCACCGTGTGGTGACGCTCGCTGAGTGGCACCGTGTGGTGACGCTCGCTGAGTGGCACCGTGTGGTGACGCTCGCTGAGTGGCACCATGTAATGACGCTCGCTGAGTAGCACCGTGTGCGCCATTGCGGTGATGCTCGCTGAGTGGTACTGACACGGGCGGGAATATGATGGGTTAGGCCTGCTGAGTAGCCCGACATACACACACACACACACACACACACACACACACACACACACACACACACACACACACACACACACTTGTGGTAATGCTCCATGAGTGGCCCTAGCGCGACGGTAATAAAATATGTTGGCGATGCTGACTGAGTGGCCCCTTTACTGCGTCATTGCCTGCGTCAGCAAGCTTGATAGGCTTATTGAGGTCCTTCTTGCTAGCGCCAGGACCTTCCCCAGGAGGCAACCCTCAACAGTTGCTTAGCACCCAGGCGCGTAATTACTGCTAGGTGAATAGAGGCATCAGTTATAAGAAAACTTGTTCCATTCTCTCATCCGCAATGATAGATTTCCAACACAAACACGTTGAGCAGAGTGCGGCAGCTGGTCGACGGCCGATGAGCGGCTCTCAGCTGTTACGAGGGAGAACAATGTGTAGTCAAGCTGGACACTGTCCCGGACACACGCGGGTCCATGTGTTATGTGTCCAGCACCACCCACTGTAACATTCCCGGGTAGTCTGTGATGCTCACTGATTGGCCTCAACACTGGCAGATTGTGATGCTCACTGAGTGGCCTCAACACTGGCAGATTGTGATGCTCACTGAGTGGCCTCAACACTGGCAGATTGTGATGCTCACTGAGTGGCCTCAACACTGGCAGATTGTGATGCTCACTGAGTGGCCTCAACACTGACAGACTGTGATGCTCACTGAGTGGCCTCAACACTGGCAGATTGTGATGCTCACTGAGTGGCCTCAACACTGGCAGATTGTGATGCTCACTGAGTGGCCTCAACACTGGCAGATTGTGATGCTCACTGAGTGGCCTCAACACTGGCAGATTGTGATGCTCACTGAGTGGCCTCAACACTGGCAGATTGTGATGCTCACTGAGTGGCCTCAACACTGGCAGATTGTGATGCTCACTGAGTGGCCTCAACACTGACAGATTGTGATGCTCACTGAGTGGCCTCAACACTGACAGACTGTGATGCTCACTGAGTGGCCTCAACACTGGCAGATTGTGATGCTCACTGAGTGGCCTCAACACTGGCAGATTGTGATGCTCACTGAGTGGCCTCAACACTGGCAGATTGTGATGCTCACTGAGTGGCCTCAACACTGGCAGATTGTGATGCTCACTGAGTGGCCTCAACACTGGCAGATTGTGATGCTCACTGAGTGGCCTCAACACTGGCAGATTGTGATGCTCACTGAGTGGCCTCAACACTGGCAGATTGTGATGCTCACTGAGTGGCCTCAACACTGGCAGATTGTGATGCTCACTGAGTGGCCTCAACACTGACAGACTGTGATGCTCACTGAGTGGCCTCAACACTGGCAGATTGTGATGCTCACTGAGTGGCCTCAACACTGGCAGATTGTGATGCTCACTGAGTGGCCTCAACACTGGCAGATTGTTATGCTCACTGAGTGGCCTCAACACTGGCAGATTGTGATGCTCACTGAGTGGCCTCAACACTGACAGATTGTGATGCTCACTGAGTGGCCTCAACACTGGCAGATTGTGATGCTCACTGAGTGGCCTCAACACTGGCAGATTGTGATGCTCACTGAGTGGCCTCAACACTGGCAGATTGTGATGCTAACTGAGTGGCCTCAACACTGACAGATTGTGATGCTCACTGAGTGGCCTCAACACTGACAGATTGTGATGCTCACTGAGTGGCCTCAACACTGACAGATTGTGATGCTCACTGAGTGGCCTCAACACTGACAGATTGTGATGCTCACTGAGTGGCCTCAACACTGGCAGATTGTGATGCTCACTGAGTGGCCTCAACACTGACAGATTGTGATGCTCACTGAGTGGCCTCAACACTGACAGATTGTGATGCTCACTGAGTGGCCTCAACACTGGCAGATTGTGATGCTCACTGAGTGGCCTCAACACTGGCAGATTGTGATGCTCACTGAGTGGCCTCAACACTGGCAGATTGTGATGCTCACTGAGTGGCCTCAACACTGACAGATTGTGATGCTCACTGAGTGGCCTCAACACTGACAGATTGTGATGCTCACTGAGTGGCCTCAACACTGGCAGATTGTGATGCTCACTGAGTGGCCTCAACACTGGCAGATTGTGATGCTCACTGAGTTTTAATGAATTAATTGTTTTTCGACAACCTAGCCTACCTAACCTAACCTAACCTAACTTTTTCGGCTTCCTAACCTAACCTAACCTATAAAGATAGGTTAGGTTAGGTTAGGTAGGGTTGGTTAGGTTCGGTCATATATCTACGTTAATTTTAACTCCAATAAAAAAAAATTGACCTCATACATAATGAAATGGGTAGCTTTATCATTTCATAAGAACAAATTTTGAGAAAATATATTAATTCAGGAAAACTTGGCTTATTAGGCAAATCGGGCTTTGCATAGTAGGCTGAGAAGTGCGTTCTGGCTACTAGGTACGACATATATATATATATATATATATATATATACATATATATATATATATATATATATATATATATATATATATATATATATATATATATATATATATATATATATATATATATATATATATAATATGATATCTTCAGGAGTACACTGTGTTGAACTGACACAGCTATACAGAGCTTACAAGGTTGTTGTTGTTGTTGTTTTAGATTCAGCAACTCGGAACAAAAAGTTCCAAGCAGCACGGGCTATGGTGAGCCCGTAAGCTGTTTGGAGCCATTATCTGTATCAATAGTTGATACTGGAGATCTGGGGCTGGCTGTACCAGTTATGGAGCTGGAGGGTTAGTGTAGACCTCTTGGTCTTCCGTTTTTTCTTTGGCTGAGACTTTGTCTGAGTCGTGTTGTCGTTGGAGTTTGGTGAGGCGGCCTCCACGAGGAAGTCTTGTACCGTGTAGTTGTCGCATTTGTGGTGCGGCGGTGGAGTTCCTGCTGAGATTTCCTCGTCTGAGGAGTCCGTAACAACCGCAGTTGGTGGTTTTATCTTTCGTCTCGCAGCCTGAGGTAGGCTCAGGTGTCGTGGATTGGTGGTAGAAGCTATTTCAGGAGTGTTGGTGGTGCTGTTAGTATGTGTAGACAGCACGTCTGCCAGCGCGGCGGCTGAGGTGGTGATGGTGGGAGTGTTGGGAGCTGGAGAGGACATACATCTGTGACGCCCTTGTCATGGGGGGTTCTGGCGTCTGTGTTGAGGTCGTCCTGGTGGTAGTCTCCGGAGTTGTAGTGTAGGCTGTGATTCTTGCGCCAGGGGCTGAGGGTTCCGTAGCAGTTGTGGAAGCTGGAAAAAGGTCGTCAGGTACAGCAGCTGTTGGAAGTCCATTCGGGACTAGCAGCCTGTTGATGGTGATCTTGATGGAGGCAGCAGGCTGGGTCGGTGGTGGTGTGGTGAGAAGTGGTGCAGTCGACTGGGTGCGGCGTCCCCAGGGGCCAGGCAGTGGTGAGGGAGTCACATGTGTGTTTCCGGGTCAGACTGGGTTTCTGGGTAAGAGTTTCCGATGAGAGTGGGTTTGCTGGTCGAGGTATGGCAGTGGGCGGAAGCGATAGTTATCATTTTTTTTTTATTTCCTCCTGCCAGAGGAGCAGTGAGGTGAGACCGCAGGGTGCGGGCCATTGCAGAGCAGGCAACGTCAGTTGGGAGGATGTGTAGTGGTGCTCCTGGGGTGCACAGGCTGCTTCTCTGTGCACTTCCTGGTGTAGTGGGAGTACTGGTAGCACCTGAAGCACTGCCGGAGCTCCGTGAAGCGTTCCGTAGTCACTTGGGTGGGTAGTATGGTGATTCCTGCGCACTTAAGTCCTTATAGTCCGTGGCGTGGGTCGCTGCGATGACTGTGGTGAATGTCACCTTCAGTGTTGACTTACAAGGTGAGATCTAGACATTTTTATGTGGGTGTACGTCTCCCTCTACGGTTCACCCAGCCCCCTTAATCTTAGGGAGCGTCGAAGGATAGGGTGAGGTGATTGTTGCCTGACACCGGCTTCTAGCTGTCCGCCAGGTCTTACATCTTCCCTCTGGGTCAATGGAGGATCATCGAACACCTGTATGCTCGAAGTCGAACTCATCTGAATGTTGATTACTGGTGTCAACTCCCGAATGAGCACAGCCTCACGTATACGGTGCCTTCCACGGTAGTCGGTGTGTGTGATTACACGCCCTGGACCCCCGCCGTCAGGGGTCCTGGACCCCCGCCGTCAGGGGTCCTGGACCCCCGCCGTCAGGGGTCCTGGACCCCCGCCGTCAGGGGTCCTGGACCCCCGCCGTCAGGGGTCCTGGACCCCCGCCGTCAGGGGCCTGGACCCCCGCCGTCAGGGCCCTGGACCCCCGCCGTCAGGGCCCTGGACCCCCGCCGTTAGGGGTCTGGACCCCCGCCGTCAGGGCCCTAAACCCCCGCCGTCAGGGCCCTGGACCCGCCGTCAGGGCCCTGGACCCCCGCCGTCAGGGCCCTGGACCCGCCGTCAGGGCCCTGGACCCGCCGTCAGGGCCCTGGACCCCCGCCGTCAGGGCCCTGGACCCGCCGTCAGGGCCCTGGACCCGTCGTCAGGGCCCTGGACCCCCGCCGTCAGGGCCCTGGACCCCCGCCGTCAGGGCCCTGGACCCCCGCCGTCAGGGCCCTGGACCCCCGCCGTCAGGGCCCTGGACCCGCCGTCAGGGCCATCAGGAACGCAGCAAACCCTAAAAAAGGAAATTATCACCTGGAACTAAAGATTTTCTATAAATATCTCCGCCACCACCACTTGCTTTCTCCTCCATGCAAAAGAATTCCAGCCGAGCATAAATTTATT
The DNA here is from genome assembly GCF_040958095.1 of Procambarus clarkii. NCBI lineage: Eukaryota > Metazoa > Arthropoda > Malacostraca > Decapoda > Cambaridae > Procambarus > Procambarus clarkii. Next base: position 20,937,796 of record NC_091192.1, on the reverse strand, counting down.
ATAATGAAGAGACCTCTAGAGACTGAAGAGCAGAAGGATGGAAAAGAGTAGGTGGTGGGGGGGGGGGGGTCAGGGAGGGAGAGAGAGAGAGAGAGAGAGAGAGAGAGAGAGAGAGAGAGAGAGAGAGAGAGAGAGAGAGAGAGAGAGAGAGAGAGAGAGAGAGAGAGGAAGGAGGAGGTGGTAAAGCTGTAGTAGGCAGGCAAGCCACAAAGTCAGGAAAGAGCAAGATTCCCTCTTGGAAATAATATTCACGTATGGAACATCACTACAACATGACCGCATACCAACAGCTTCAAGCATTTGTCTTCAAGACTAAGTGTGAAGCTGGTCTTAACCCCCCTCCCCCCCCCCACAGAGAGCAGTTTATTGAGCCCAACCAGTTGGGCTGGACGGTAGAGCGACGGCCTCGCTACATGCAGGTCGGCGCTCAATCCCCGACCGTCCACAAGTGGTTGGACACCATTCCTTTCCCCTCCCCCGTCCCATCCCAACTCCTTATCCTGACCCCTTCCAAGTTATTCCAACTTCCTTCCAACTTCCCATATTTGAGCAAAAATATAACAATATCAATAATATTTCGAAGATTTATATAAATCAGCGTCAAGTATTGTCTATATTATATTCAAATAGGTCCTGTCAGGTCCTGTCAGGTCCTGTCAGGTCCTGTCAGTTCCTGTCAGGTCCTGTCAGGTCCTGTCAGGTCCTGTCAGTTCCTGTCAGGTCCTGTCAGGTCCTGTCAGTTCCTGTCAGGTCCTGTCAGTTCCTGTCAGGTCCTGTCCATAAGAACAAGACGTTAGTACAGTGTAACCAATGTGAGTACAGTGTAATCACTGTGAGTACAGTGTAATCACTGTGAGTACAGTGAAACCAATGTGAGTACAGTGTAATCACTGTGAGTACAGTGTAATCACTGTGAGTACAGTGAAACCAATGTGAGTACAGTGTAATCACTGTGAGTACAGTGTAATCACTGTGAGTGCAGTGTATTCACTGTGAGTACAGTGTAACCACTGTGAGTACAGTGTAACCACTGTGAGTACAGTGTATTCACTGTGAGTACAGTGTAACCACTGTGAGTACAGTGTAACCACTGTGAGTACAGTGTAATCACTGAGTACAGTGTATTCACTGTGAGTACAGTGTAACCACTGTGAGTACAGTGTAATCACTGTGAGTACAGTGTAACCACTGTGAGTACAGTGTAATCACTGTGAGTACAGTGTAACCACTGTCAGTACAGTGTAATCACTGTGAGTACAGTGTAACCACTGTCAGTACAGTGTAATCACTGTGAGTACAGTGTAACCACTGTCAGTACAGTGTAATCACTGTGAGTACAGTGTAATCACTGTGAGTACAGTGAAACCAATGTGAGTACAGTGTAATCACTGTGAGTACAGTGTAATCACTGTGAGTGCAGTGTATTCACTGTGAGTACAGTGTAACCACTGTGAGTACAGTGTAACCATTGTGAGTACAGTGTAACCACTGTGAGTACAGTGTAACCATTGTGAGTACAGTGTATTCACTGTGAGTACAGTGTAACCACTGTGAGTACAGTGTAACCATTGTGAGTACAGTGTAACCACTGTGAGTACAGTGTAATCACTGTGAGTGCAGTGTATTCACTGTGAGTACAGTGTAACCACTGTGAGTACAGTGTAACCATTGTGAGTACAGTGTAACCACTGTGAGTACAGTGTAACCACTGTGAGTACAGTGTAACCACTGTGAGTACAGTGTAACCACTGTGACTACAGTGTAACCACTGTGACTACAGTGTAACCACTGTGAGTACAGTGTAACCAAGTGATCAGGTACCATGGCATCGCAGTATGGGAGTAAACCTATACGGTACAAGGAACCCACATGTTTATATGTTTCTGGCACGAATCCTTTGATATATTCCTTATGTTCAATCATGCAATCATGGAGACGATTGTAAAAAAATAAGGCCAATAGCATATTTGGAGACGTAATGGGACTTTGTAACACATCAACAGGACGGGTTCAGGGATAGTTAATCTTGCCTCACAGATGAAATTGAATTCTATGACCAGGCGACAAAATTTAGACAAGAAAGAGAAGGGTGGGTAGACTGCATATTTCTCGATTGACAGAAAGCGTTTGACATTGTACCATATAAGAGACTAGTGCATAAGTTGGAAACGCAGGCAAGAGTGACAGGGAAAATAATCCAGTGGATAAGGGAGTACCTAAGCAACAGAAGACAGCGAGTTACTGTGAGGGGGAAGATCACAGAGTGGCGTGAGGTCACCAATGGAGTCCCACAGGGCTCAGTACTAGGACCTATCCTCTTTCTCATATACGTGAATGATCTTCCAGAGGAAATAAGAACATAAGAATGAAGGTAACTGCAGAAGGCCTGTTGGCCCATACGAGGCAGCTCTTATTTATATCCAAATAGGCTCATTCCTCTCAGTGTTAACTAATGATGGGAACAATTTGAGAAGGATACAGCCAGAGGAGGGCAGTAAGAGGCTACAAGATGACCTCGACAAACTGAAGGATGAAATCCAACAAGTGGCTAATTGAGTTTAATTCAAGTAAGTGCAAAGTAATGAAACTAGGAGTAAGGAGCAAGAGGCCGGACACGAGGTACCAAGACCAATCCTGGAGTATGCAGCTCCAGCCTGGAGTGCATACCTAGTTAAACACAAGACAAAGTTAGTGAAGATTCAGCGGTATGCCACCAGGCTCGTCCCGGAATTAATAAGTATGAGCTACAAGGAACGGCTAAGGGAACTAGACCTCACATCCCTGAAAAACAAGAGAGTAAATAGAGACATGATAATCACCTACAAAAATTCTCAGGGAAAATTGACAGGGTGGACAAAGACAAACTCTTCAGCAAAGGTGGAACACGAACAAGGGAATACAGGTAGATACTTAGTACCCAAATGAGCCACAGAGACGTTAGAGAGAATTTTTTAAGTGTCAGAGTAGTTAACGAAGGGAATGCACTAGGAAGTGATGTGGTGGAGGCTGACTCCATACACAGTTTCAAATGTAGATATGATAGAGCCCAATAGGCTCAGGAATCTGTACACCAGTTGATTGACGGTTGAGAGGCGGGACCAAAGAGCTTGCGGGACTCAACCCCCGCAAGCACAACTAGGTGAGTACAGGGGTCCTCGCGACATAGAGGATAGCGTCTGAAATTCGCAGTCCACTGACAGGTACTTGAGAGTTACACATCTGTTGTGGGCGGCATCTTGGGGATGTGTGTGCGTGTGTGTGTGTGTGTGTGTGTGTGTGTGTGTGTGTGTGTGTGTGTGTGTGTGTGTGTGTGTGTGTGTGTGTGTGTGTGTGTGTGTGTGTGTGAGAAATATATGTCGTAGAAATGGACAGAGAAAAATACGTCGGGAGTCTGTACATTACACAATGAACGGTTAGGAAGGCGGGGTCCAAGAGCTCACAACTCGATCCCGCAGGCACAAACAGGTGAAGACACACGCACAAAACTATTATTCACGCTAAAAGTCCCCCCCCCTCTGTATCAACAAGGGGGGGAGACTATTTTTCTATCAAAGAAGAAACCAGACGGTGAAATCCGGCAACTCCTCCCTTCATAAACATCACAAAAATGTCATTTTCCCGCGCACCGGCCAGATATCGAAGCCATTTTCGTCCCGGGCGTAAAACAGCCCAGCAGAATCCCAACAATGTCTGCGGTCTTGCTCCCATTTTTTTTACTGTCTGCCGCCCCGCTGCCATTCTTGTAGCGTCTAGCGGTTGAACCTTCCAGTAGTCCTCCCCATCTCCTGCGGCCCAGAGAGCCCATTCTCAGTCTTGCCAGTGGCCTCCACGCTCCCCCATTCCCTTTAACGATGCCTCCGGCCTCCGCAATTCCTTTAGCCTGCGATATTCCCGGCATGGGTGATCCAGTTGCCGTTCTCAGTGGTGTCGATGGCATGCCTCGTCCTGCTGGCGACGATTGCGTGCTCATTGCCATCCATCCTCGACTTGGTGGCCTCTGCTTTCGTCGGGGTTCGTGGCAAGGTTGTCAGCCCTGCCATCGGGTGTGTGCGTGTGTGACTTGAGTTGCCATTTCTCTACCAGCATGCGAAATCAGATTGGCGTTCATGGCAACGTTCACGACGATCCGTTGCCATTCCTGGAGCCTTCCAGGACCTCAGTCTTCATTGCTTATTCCATCAAGGGATTTCATTTGTAGATTAATTGCCACCTCGAATGTTAAGCTCGTGAGGTTTTAAGCTCATTTCAACGATGGAAGGTGATGAGTGTGTGTGTGTTACTGGAAGGGAAGTGAATGTTTGATGAGAGACTGAGACAGAGACAGAGTGCCACAGGTAAAGACAGATAAAGTAACAAAGAGTGACAGTGCCAGAGACGGATAATGCTTTTATGTCCGGTAGAAAAAGCTGAAATATTGTCTCTTAGCACTTGAAAATCAACTCTGTACTCCGACCACTCTAATGCTCAACACTGTTTACAAACACACACACACAATACTGTTTACAAACACACACACAACACTGTTTACAAACACCACTACACCTCCCACCTCCCCCCCAGTCTCTACACTCCGTATGATGTAGTGATCATTTAAGCAGTATTTAAATCCAATAATAACCCCAGTAATCTCGTTTCTTCCTGTCTCGTTTGTCAGTCTCGTTTGTCGGAGTCTCGTTTGACAGAGTCTCGTTTGTCACAGTCTCGTTTTATTGCTGTCTCGGTTATCAGTCTCTCGTTGCTTTGTCTCGTTGTTCCTTCTCTCGTTTATGTCTGTGAACGCGAGCGGCTGTCATTAACCACCGAGCCTTTAAGGGTCCAGTGGACTTCGCTGAATATTTTGCTGAAGACTTTGCTAAAGACTTCGCTATAGACTTCGCTGAAGACTTCGCTGAAGACTTCGCTAAAGACTGGCTCACCTTTCCACTGACTGTTCCCTCGGCCGCTCCAGTTATGGCTGTAATTAGAGAGAGTCTCAGCCATAACGTTGTCTCTGTTCGTTATTCTCGGTGTATTGAGCAAACAGCAATTAGCATACAGGTGGGGGTTAATGCCCTGGACTGTGGACCTCATTATAACGGTCAAAGGTGACCTCTGTCCCGGGATTATATCTGTTTAATTTGATTTAATGGTTTATAATTAGTGAGTTTTTTAGTTTCGTGTTTGCGTGTATTTACCTAGTTCACCTAGTTGTGCTTGCGGGGGTTGAGCTCTGGCTCTTTGGTCCCGCCTCTCAACTATCAATCAATGTATGTGAGTGTGTGTATGAACATAAGAACAAAGGTAACTGCAGAAGGCCTATTGGCCTATACGAGGCAGCTCCTATCTATAACGAGAGAGACTTCAGCAGAGTAATTCAACTCAATGCTATTTTACAAGCCATGCCTTAGCCTAGCGCTATAACTAAATTACATTATCATCACAACTCTTATATGTATTAAATTAAATTTACTTTTCATCCAAACTGCGCTTTTTATGCAATATAAATCTGTATTCAATCACACTCTGTAGTGATTTATTATTATACTGTAACGGTTTACAAATTATGATAAATTGTAGATAATTGCACACAAACACATCGTTATCTTGCCCCCAGTACAATTATTTGGTGTAGATTATCGCCGGTATCTTACTTTCATCTAATTAGTTAAGCGCCAATTACTGGGAAGATTAATTGAAGCGATAATTACAAATGACTGAGGGTAATCCTCTTGAAAAATACCTTTGCAAAAATGATGATGATTTTATTTTTGTTGCAAATTTATATATTTATTTATTTATTTATTTATTTATTTATTTATTTATTTATTTATTTATTTGTTTAAGTAAATGTGTGTGACGTAGTATCGTTACGGTCTTACATAACTAGACTTTTGTAACATTTTGTAAGACTTTTTTTTTGGTTAGGCTTTATTTTTCTTAGACTTTTTTGTTAGGCTTTTGTGATGATTGTTAATGCTTTTTTGTAATGTAAATAAAGGATATTACGACGTTTCGATCCTTCCTTAATGACTTAATAATGATCCAGGACAGTCGGAAACGTCGTCCCTTCATGTAGTTTCAGGTGTGTGGGGGGCTAGGTGTGTCATTTTCAGGTGTGTGTGGGTGTGTGTAACACGTGTGTGTGTTCTCTAACACGAACACTCTGCCTCATACCTCCAAAGAGAGAGCGGGAAGGAACTACTCTTAAGCATATATTTATTCTTACAACTCTAACGCACTCAATACCGGACAGTTGCGTGCGTTGGTCTCAACGCACGCAACACTAACTAGTAACGTCCACTGGACACAACCCCCATTGAAAACCTGCTACGTAATACATTATATATACATATATATACATATATATAAAATAGATCTGTATTTTCATTAATTAGGAGTTATGTTGAGAGCCCCGTGGCTGGATGCTGCGGTTAGATCCCGCTAACACGATTACCATTAGTGGGATTATATTTCTTGATTATATTAATTAATTAATATTTGTTAATTAACAAATGACATGTTCCAATATTATATTCCAATATGGAGTTCACTTCCGAACACACACGCGCGCGCGCGCACACAAACACACATGCGTACACACACACAAACACACATGCGTACACACACACACAAACACACACACACACATGCGTACACACACACAAACACACATGCGTACACACACACACACACACACACACACACACACATGCGTATACACACACACACATACAGGTTGGGATTCATATATTTATGTCTGCAGACTCGAGCTATTAGCTCTTGGACCCCACCTTTCTAAACAAACTATTTTTTCTCTATTATATCTATAACATATATTCTCATAAATTCTCTCTAACACACACACACACATGCCCATCAAGCAGCCCATAGCAGCTGTCTAACTCCCAAGTACCTAATTACTGCTAGGTGAACAGGTGCATCCGGGTAAAAGAAACTGCCAATTTGTTTCCGCCTCCGCCAGGAATCGAACCCGAGTCATTAGGACTACGACTCCCCAAACGCTGTCCACTAAGCTGCGAGGCCCCGTATATGAGTGTGTGTGTGTGTGTGTGTGTGTGTGTGTGTGTATTTTGGAGCTTGAATATTGGAAAATTGGAAAAATGTGTCTTTTTTAATTAACAAACACTATATATAATTAACGTAATAGCAGACGAAATAACGATATTTCTAATATTTTAAAATATGTGTATTCAGATCCCTGAGGCTCGGGTCTCACTAATACCAATAAACGAAGTGTCGCCAAAAGTTATGGATTTTGGGGAAATCAATTATCGCAATTTTGTTAATTCTGATCCGGTGAATTGAAGCTTTTCGGCTTTTGTGATATTTTGGTTGAGTTCGTAACTCATTACTCGAGTAAGGTGCGTTAACATCAGCTGATATACAATAACAAACATCAGCTGATATACAATAACAAACATCAGCTGATATACAGTAACAAAGATCAGCTGATATACAATAACAAACATCAGCTGATATACAATAACAAACATCAGCTGATATACAATAACAAACATCAGCTGATATACAATAACAAACATCAGCTGATATACAAAAACAAAGATCAGCTGATATACAATAACAAAGATCAGCTGATATACAATAACAAAGATCAGCTGATATACAATAACAAACATCAGCTGATATACAATAACAAACATCAGCTGATATACAATAACAAACATCAGCTGATATACAAAAACAAAGATCAGCTGATATACAATAACAAACATCAGCTGATATACAATAACAAAGATCAGCTGATATACAATAACAAACATCAGCTGATATACAATAACAAACATCAGCTGATATACAAAAACAAACATCTCATTCACTACCACATTCACAGTACCTTGGTCAGGGGGATCATCAAGACTACTACCATTACTATTGTATGACTTGTTTCACAGCATCAGGCACAGTAGGGGGGCACTCTGTTAATGTTCAACACATTGTTCATCGCAGCCTTCATTCCTCCCTACGTTCTTCAATCTTCCTTCTATTCCCCTTTTCTCATATCGGTCATATTCCATCCCCTTTTTTCCTCTCTCCCTCCGTTCCATCATCACTCATCTCACTAATTCTGTGAGTCTGGACAAATCAACAACCCTGTTACCGAACCAGTATTTACCCAAGTCTTTCCTCGTAGCCTCGTAGCCTGGTGGATAGCGCGCAGGACTCGTAATTCTGTGGCGCGGGTTCGATTCCCGCACGAGGCAGAAACAAATGGGCAAAGTTTCTTTCACCCTGAATGCTCATGTTACCTAGCAGTAAATAGGTACCTGGGAGTTAGTCAGCTGTCATGGGCTGCTTCCTGGGGGTGGAGGCCTGGTCGAGGACCGGGCCGCGGGTACACTAAAAGCCCCTAAATCATCTCAAGATAACCTCAAGATAACCTTCCTAAATCCAGTATTCTTATTAAATTCATCATTTTCTAATAGCCTTGATCACGTGAATGGTGAAAAGTGCGTTTAAACTGAGCCTGCGATCAGCTGATTGTTTGTTTACCTTGTTTCTGCCCGAAACGCTTTGCGTAGTAGTGGCTTTAGGCATTGCATGTACTAGCTCTATCTATAAATTCATCAATATCTGTATCACCCCTTGTATGTATGTATGTACTTTACCTAATTAAACATTTGAATTTGAATTTATAAACACGACCTCGTGGCGCTCCAGGTGCGTCGTGGGCTGACAAGTGTGTGTGTTTAACAATACAAATATCTTTGTATGTGTGGAGCCATCATCTCTTCGGGGAATTGAGCTGAGCTCTGCCTCGTCTGTAAAGACACGAGAAATTAGGTATGGAATTCTAATACCGTCAGGAATTTTATTTACACAATATCCTGTCTTTTTTCACCCTGTCTCTTCGTTTGCCCATATCTGTCACTTATTTGTGTGTGACTCTGTCTCCTTTTTCGCATGGTCTCGCGGCCGAGAGGACAGCGTTTGTGATTCGCAATCTACGGATCCGTGTTTGATTTCCTGCCGAGGTAGACACAAGTAGACAGAGGTTTCTTTCACATGATGCCCGTGGTTATAAGAACATAAGAACAAAGGTAACTGCCTAAGGCCTATTGGCCCATACGAGGCAGCTTCTATATAACCACCCAATCCCACTCATATACATGTCCAACCCACGCTTGAAACAATTACCGCGTAACGTGGTGGAGGTGGGGTCCCTCGATTGTTTTAAGTGTAGGTTGGACATGTGTATATGAGTGGGATTGGGTGGTTATAGATAGAAGCTGCCTCGTATGGGCCAATAGGCCTTCTGCAGTTGCCTTTGTTCTTATGTTCTTATATCCATTCTATAGTACGGCGACCAAAACTGAACTGCATAATGTAAATGGGGCCTAACCAGAGCAAGATATAGCTGAAGAACCACACCAGGTGTCTTGTTACTAACGCTTCGATTAATAAATCCCAGTGTCCTATTCGCCTTATTACGAACATTCATGCATTGATCCTTTTGTTTTAAATTCTTACTAATCATAACTCCCAGATCCCTTTCGCAATCCGACTTCGCAATCTCAACACCATCTAGCTCGTATCTTGTAACTCTATCATCATTACCTAGCCTCAGAACTTTACATTTATCAGCATTAAACTCCATCTGCCAATCTTTTGACCATTTCAAAGCCCTATTTAGATCAACTTGAAGTGATAGTGAGTCTTCTTCCGTGTTAATTTCCCTACCGATTTTTGTATCATCTGCAAATTTGCAGATTTTGCTACTCAAACCTGAATCTAAATCATTTATAAGTGTTACCTGGTTGATACCTGGTTGATGGGGTTCTGGGAGTTGTTCTACTCCCCAAGCCCGGCCCGAGGCCAGCCTTGACTTGTGAGAGTTTGGTCCACCAGGCTGTTGCTTGGAGCGGCCCGCAGGCCCACTTACCCACCACAGCCCGGTTGGTCCGGCACTCCTTGGAGGAATAAATCTAGTTTCCTCTTGAAGATGTCCACGGTTGTTCTTGTAATATTTCTGATGCTCGGAAGTGTGAAGTGTTACGTGAAGTGTGAAGTGTTACGTGAAGTGTGAAGTGTTACGTGAAGTGTGAGCATAGAAGTGATATCTAGCAGTGGGCTAGATAACTCGGAGTTAGACAGCTGTTACACGTTGCATCCTCAAGATATGTACCCAAGATATGTACCCTAGGGCGCCTGACAGCTGGGTGGACAGCGCTTCGGATTCGTAGTCTTGAGGTACCGGGATCGATCCCGGTGGAGGCGGAGACAAATTGACGAAATGTTTCTTTCACCCTGATGCCCCTTGTTAACTAGCAGTAAATAGGTACCTGGGAGTTAGACAGCTGCTACGGGCTGCATTCCTGAGGGGGGGGGGAGGGTGTAACAAAAAGGAGGACCGGGCCGCGGGGATGCTAAAGCCCCTAAATCATCTCAAGATAACCGCAAGATAGTTGTGCTTGCGGGGGTTGAGTTTCGGCTCTTTGGTCCCGCCTCTCAACCGTTTCCTCATGTCTCTCTTTCCTCATTTCTTTATTTCTGTAATGAGTTTGATATAAGGTTTTCTCTATATGATCGTATATAATTGTTATCTGATCAGACAAGATGGTAGTGACTTCAGTTCTTTATATAGACGGTCACTCATGTCACGTGACCTGTTTTAGCCAATGAGAGGCAGGCTGTGACGTCACATTGCCACGTTCTTGAACACGATTGGTCCTGTTAATGGGTACTCTATTGCCTGACGGCTGGGAGGAGAAAACACCCTCCAGCTCTGCGTTCTATTGTAGAGTCTTCAATGACCCGGGACCGAGCTCACTATTTTGAGCGCGGGACGCTCTCTCACGCAGAGAGAGAGAGAGAGAGAGAGAGATGTCACGTGGTAATTTTATTGCGTTATCTTAAATCACACAATTATGTGATCATATCTCATATGTTATCTTAATCATACTCTACCGTGGGATAAAGTCTTTCAATAGTCTACAATTTGTTTTTGTTTTTCAGTCGACTAATCCTAGCCACGGTACCACAAATATACTTATAAATATCCACGATATAAAATTTAACATTAGAGGAACGTGTGTTGATTTTGTGTGTCACCCTGAGCCACTGTTAACTCACACTGAGGGAGGGGGGGGGAAGGAAGGAGGGGGGGAAGTTAAATGATGTTAATGATGTTAATGAGTTAATGAGACTGCTCATTACAACATTCTCTGGGTAAATTAAAACTTTGGGCCATTCAGCTCAGCTAATCTCCTCCATAACTCGCTGTTATCTTGCTAATCTCACTCACTTGTTTGTTGCAGAGGGGGGGGGGGATTATTACTCTCGTGGTTGTCCTCACGGGGAGGCTGAAACATATTTGTATCAGCGAACTGTTGCAGCTCGCAAGCAAATTCGGGGGGGGGGGGGGTTGTTGTCATTGAAACCAGATTTTCAAAGGAAACTGGAATTTCAACAATTCCATAGACACGCTACTGGAAGGTAAAAGGCATTCTGTACTTGTTTCTCACCTTTGTTCTTCCATAATGTTTCCCTGTAATTTCTCTACTTAAAGTTAACACTTTCCCGATAAATTATATATATATATATATATATATATATATATATATATATATATATATATATATATATATATATATATATATATATATATATAATTTATAATATTAGGATTTTTCACCTTGGGGTTTGAGGGCTGTCTCTGAGGCTCTCTGAGTAGGCTGAATCTCTCTTTATTCTATGTCGATTTAAGTGTTATCAAATTGGTAGTTTGATCTCTTGTAACTGAGTGACTTGTTGTAAACAAGCGTCATTACTATGTCTTCTCTCCCCTCTACTGTCACAACTGACAGGTGACCTCAACCCTTATCTGCCTGTGGCAATTTCATTTTTTAAATTCCGTTTGTGTGTGTGTGTGTGTGTGTGTGTGTGTGTGTGTGTGTGTGTGTGTGTGTGTGTGTGTGTGTGTGTGTGTGTGTGTGTGTGTGTGTGTTTAACATGGTGCATGGCTTCCCAGTCTCTCCCTCGTGCTCCCTCTGGCTTCGTATTACCTGATAGCCTTCAACAAAGATTGAATTCGTAATTGAACTAGAAACTTTTTGTGTCTAAAATTGCAAATCAGGTTTAATCTCATCAGGTCTCTCATTACACCATGTTTGTTCTTCAGAGCAAAGTAATTTAATGGGTTGTCTGATGACTGACCATTAACCCGTCCTTCTAATAGACCGTCGCATTTTGACGTATACTTTACCTAAGGCCCCCCAAAAAATAGTCGTACTTGAAAATGGAAGCGGCTCGCGAAATTGACGTACTGTCCCGTTTTCTGTTTTGGGTCCTCTGGTAGGTTAGGATAAGGGGGCATTTTAGTAGGACAGTTTAGTGACGTTAGGAAAACCTTAGGAGGACGTTTACCTGGGAGCCACGCGACTGTTGTTGGTCGCATTCTGGCGAATGACCAGTCGTTGGCTAGCAGTCCCTTAATTAACAGGCTTCCTGTTCGTCGCCATCGTGAACCAGATGTGTAAGTGACTACGCTAGGAATAGTTGGTAAAGGGGCAGGGACGGCGTTCGATCCCCAATGGTCCGATTGGCTTGGCACCGTTTACCTGGAGGTTACCTGGGGAGGGTCTCGGGAGTTCTTCTACTCCCCAAGCCCGGCCTGAGGCCAGGCTCGACGTGTGAGAGTTTGGTCCACCAGGCTGTTGCTTGCAGCGGTCCGCAGGCCCACATACCCACCACAGCCCGGCTGGTCCGGCACTCCTTGTAAGAAGTGCCTTCACTCCGTCCTCCACCTCTCTGAGTGTGTCGTTAGAGTGGGTTAGTCTCCCCAAGCCCTGAGTGTGTTGGTGCTCGCGGCTACCTTAGGGGCCCTAATAAGTCCCTTCAGTCCCCTTCGTGGGGGCCCAACTGTTAACTGGGCCCCAAGTGTTAACTGGGCCCCAAGTGTTAACTGGGCCCCAAGTGTTAACTGGGCCCCAAGTGTTAACTGGGCCCCAAGTGTTAACTGGGCCCCAAGTGTTAACTGGGCCCCAAGTGTTAACTGGGCCCCAAGTGTTAACTGGGCCCCAAGTGTTAACTGGGCCCCAAGTGTTAACTGGGCCCCAGTTAACACTTGGAGAACCTAAAGGACTTTACAGCACTATTAAACTTCCTGCAACAAAAACATCCCATAAAATGCAATAAACAAAAGGATCCAATTTACGTAATATGAGAATGGCTTCTTGTTGTTTGGTAGCTTCAGCTACTCGGAACAAAAAGTTCCAAGCAGCACGGGCTATGGCGAGCCCGTGGTGGAGTTTTTGTGTAAGAATAGATACGCAGAGAGGTGGAGGACAGAGAGAGAGGGACGTCCGCCATTAAGGTTAAGTACTTCCGACTACCACAAGTGATATAAGAAAATATATACCAAACTAAGCCCCCCCCCCCAAATAGCCTCGGACCAACGCTCTATTCTGCCGCTCGTGGCCGAGTGGACATCGCTCTGGGGTCGTAGTCCTGAGGGCTAGTGTCCGATTCCCGGCCGAAGCAGAAAGAAATGGGCAGAGTATCTTTAACCTGATGCCCCTGATCACCTCAGCCCGTCCTCATAAACAAAGATCCAAAGTCCATTCCAGCCACCCGCCAACCCCCAGGTGTTTATGAAAGAAAAACGGTTTACACACGACTCACAACTGCTGACGTTCGAACACTTCCGGAACAAGTGCTTCACTGACGACTTGTGTTCGAACCACAACGCTGTAAATGCTTCGCCCACGTACTACAAACAGTCACCAACAGAACCTAAACACCTAACTTAACCTAACCAGAGCCTAAATATCCACAGTATGCTAATCTAAAATAATATTAATATATAATTAAGAAAATTCTTATTTTGAATAAACAACATGTATGAATGCGTTTTTGGGGTCGACCGCTGGATGGAATGAACTTGGTCCGAGGACGGATTGGTTCACCCTAGTAGGAAAGAAGTACTTAGGAGTCAGGCAGCTGCTACGGGCTGCATCCTCTCTCTCTCTCTGTACTCACCTAGTTGTGTCTGCAGGATCGAGCATTGACTCTTGGATCCCGCCTTTCGATCATCGGTTGTTTACAGCAATGACTCCTGTCCTATTTCTCTATCATACCTGGTTTTAAAATTATGAATAGTATTTGCTTCCACAACCTGTTCCTGAAGTGCATTCCATTTCCCCACTACTCTCACGCTAAAAGAAAACTTCCTAACATCTCTGTGACTCATCTGAGTTTCAAGCTTCCATCCATGTCCTCTCGTTCTGTTACTATTCCGTGTGAACATTTCGTCTATGTCCACTCTGTCAATTCCTCTGAGTATCTTATACGTTCCTATCATGTCCCCCCTCTCCCTTCTTCTTTCTAGTGTCGTAAGGCACAGTTCCCTCAGGCGCTCTTCATACCCCATCCCTCGTAGCTCTGGGACGAGTCTCGTTGCAAACCTCTGAACCTTTTCCAGTTTCATTATATGCTTCTTCAGATGGGGACTCCATGATGAGGCGGCATACTCTAAGACTGGCCTTACGTAGGCAGTGTAAAGCGCCCTAAATGCCTCC
>NC_091192.1:20915759-20920759 GCF_040958095.1 Procambarus clarkii | reverse complement strand
TGCAGACTGACCCCTCACTCATCTGGTGCCTTCGGGAGGTAGAGATGTTTGAGATATATATATCTCGAACTATCTACTTCTTTTGTAAGGTCTGATGGCGTAGTGGGTTAAAGCATACTAGTTATGCCGGCTACTGGAAGGTAGTTGTGCTTTCTGGGTTCGAGTCCCACTGGTGGGTGTTGTCCAAAGATTGTTTATCTTCACTTGTGGTTTATGCAAGTATAGGCTTATAAGCTGGACACGAGTTCTCTCACATTGACAGTGGCTTGACGAAAATTGCAGACTGACCCCTCACTCATCTGGTGCCTTCGGGAGGTAGAGATGTTTGAGATATATATATCTCGAACTATCTACTTCTTTTGTAAGGTCTGATGGCGTAGTGGGTTAAAGCATACTAGTTATGCCGGCTACTGGAAGGTAGTTGTGCTTTCTGGGTTCGAGTCCCACTGGTGGGTGTTGTCCAAAGATTGTTTATCTTCACTTGTGGTTTATGCAAGTATAGGCTTATAAGCTGGACACGAGTTCTCTCACATTGACAGTGGCTTGACGAAAATTGCAGACTGACCCCTCACTCATCTGGTGCCTTCGGGAGGTAGAGATGTTTGAGATATATATATCTCGAACTATCTACTTCTTTTGTAAGGTCTGATGGCGTAGTGGGTTAAAGCATACTAGTTATGCCGGCTACTGGAAGGTAGTTGTGCTTTCTGGGTTCGAGTCCCACTGGTGGGTGTTGTCCAAAGATTGTTTATCTTCACTTGTGGTTTATGCAAGTATAGGCTTATAAGCTGGACACGAGTTCTCTCACATTGACAGTGGCTTGACGAAAATTGCAGACTGACCCCTCACTCATCTGGTGCCTTCGGGAGGTAGAGATGTTTGAGATATATATATCTCGAACTATCTACTTCTTTTGTAAGGTCTGATGGCGTAGTGGGTTAAAGCATACTAGTTATGCCGGCTACTGGAAGGTAGTTGTGCTTTCTGGGTTCGAGTCCCACTGGTGGGTGTTGTCCAAAGATTGTTTATCTTCACTTGTGGTTTATGCAAGTATAGGCTTATAAGCTGGACACGAGTTCTCTCACATTGACAGTGGCTTGACGAAAAATGCAGACTGACCCCTCACTCATCTGGTGCCTTCGGGAGGTAGAGATGTTTGAGATATATATATCTCGAACTATCTACTTCTTTTGTAAGGTCTGATGGCGTAGTGGGTTAAAGCATACTAGTTATGCCAGCTACTGGAAGGTAGTTGTGCTTTCTGGGTTCGAGTCCCACTGGTGGGTGTTGTCCAAAGATTGTTAATCTTCACTTGTGGTTTATGCAAGTATAGGCTTATAAGCTGGACACGAGTTCTCTCACATTGACAGTGGCTTGACGAAAATTGCAGACTGACCCCTCACTCATCTGGTGCCTTCGGGAGGTAGAGATGTTTGAGATATATATATCTCGAACTATCTACTTCTTTTGTAAGGTCTGATGGCGTAGTGGGTTAAAGCATACTAGTTATGCCGGCTACTGGAAGGTAGTTGTGCTTTCTGGGTTCGAGTCCCACTGGTGGGTGTTGTCCAAAGATTGTTTATCTTCACTTGTGGTTTATGCAAGTATAGGCTTATAAGCTGGACACGAGTTCTCTCACATTGACAGTGGCTTGACGAAAATTGCAGACTGACCCCTCACTCATCTGGTGCCTTCGGGAGGTAGAGATGTTTGAGATATATATATCTCGAACTATCTACTTCTTTTGTAAGGTCTGATGGCGTAGTGGGTTAAAGCATACTAGTTATGCCGGCTACTGGAAGGTAGTTGTGCTTTCTGGGTTCGAGTCCCACTGGTGGGTGTTGTCCAAAGATTATATATATATATATATATATATATATATATATATATATATATATATATTAGCTCCGCCCATCACACCGAGCACAGAGGCCTTCTTAAATATGAACCACGTCCCCGGCTCGTTTAAGGAGAAGAGTTAACAAAATCGTAACTCATTTTACGATTGAGATTTTCACAGTTGAATCACCTTAGCTACGGTGATTGGCGTCTGGTCCAAGCTGGAGGGATTGTTACGAATGATTGCCGTCATCCAGCTCAACTATATTCGACGATTTTTCTCATTTTCAGGAGCAAATATATTTTTCTTTCTTATATTTGAAAGAAAGAAATATATGTAAATATATTACTTTTCTTATATTTGCCTCGTTTGTCGTCTTGTTACAAATCTTTGTTTGTTCACTTTAACAAGAACTTGACTTTGTTTTTTTTTATTTTATTAATTATTTGTTTATTTTTTGTTATTTAACTATCCTTAAATTGGTCTTGTTTCTCTCTCTCTCTCTCCTTAAATTGGTCTTGTTTCTCTCTCTCTCTCTCCTTAAATTGGTCTTGTTTCTCTCTCTCTCTCTCCTTAAATTGGTCTTGTTTCTCTCTCTCTCTCTCCTTAAATTGGTCTTGTTTCTCTCTCTCTCTCTCCTTAAATTGGTCTTGTTTCTCTCTCTCTCTCTCCTTAAATTGGTCTTGTTTCTCTCTCTCTCTCTCCTTAAATTGGTCTTGTTTCTCTCTCTCTCTCTCCTTAAATTGGTCTTGTTTATGTAAACAATATTGCAATATCATTGTGTACACTGGTCTATTGTGGTGTTGATCACAGTGGAGGTGTAGAGAGATCACATCCAAAAAATATATAGGAAATTTCAGGGGAAAATAAGGGGGACTTCAAAATATTATTAGGGGCAATGTTCTGTATTTCTGGCGCTGGGCGGGGGGCGGGGGCGGGGGTGAGGGGGGGAACTGACCCCCAACATGCTCAGTGTTGGGGTCACTGGTGAGGACGTAAACATACAAATGTCACATTATTGCTACATTATAGGCCGTTTAAATTCCACATGGAAAAACTAATACAAATAGTGTGTATATATCGAGGTGAGAGAGAGAGAGAGAGAGAGAGAGAGAGAGAGAGAGAGAGAGAGAGAGAGAGAGAGAGAGAGAGAGACTGAGAGAACTTTTTCAGTGTCAGAGTAGTTAATAAATGGAATGCACTAGGAAGTGATGTGGTGGAGGCTGACTCCATACACAGTTTCAAGTGTACATATGATAGAGCCCAGTTGCCTCAGGAATCTGTACACCAGTTGATTGACAGTTGAGAGGCGGGACCAAAGAGCCAGAGCTCAACCTCCGCAAGCACAATTAAGTGAGTGCAATTAGCTGAGTACACACCGCACTAATAAGCAAAAAGCCCACACAGACATATAGACAAGTTATCACACATTCACACGCACTCACATACCACTGTTACTCCTCTCTCTCTCTCTCTCTCTCTCTCTCTCTCTCTCTCTCTCTCTCTCTCTCTCTCTCTCTCTCTCTCTCTCTCTCTCTCTCTCTCTCTCTCTCTCTCTCTCTCTCTCTCTCTTCCATAGGGTGTAAAGTCATCTTTATCTACGTTTGCTGGCGATGCTAAATTTATGAGGAGGATTAAGTGGGAGTGACAGCAAGAGAGGACACAATAACCGGGACTAACTGAAAGGTCATTCAAACAAATGGCTGCTAGAGTTTAACTCAAGCAAGTGCAAGGTATTGAATGTATGGCATGTGGGATGTGTGGATGTATGGTATGTGGGATCCAAAAGTCAATGCTCGATCCTGCAAGCACAAGTAGGTGAGTACACACACACACACACACACACACACACACACACACACACACACACACACACACACACACACACACACACACACACACACACACACACACACACACAAACACACACCACGTGTCACTCCGTCATAAACCCGTCCTTCCAGCCGAACCGGCAACGGACACACCCCAACACCCCACCTAACCCCTCTCGAGGCTGATGCTGAGAAAACTTGTATTTGGTTCAGCGTTGTTAATGTTCATAACTGGTTGTTAATCGTTACTGTTGGCTATGACAAGGAGGGGGGGTAATTAGATGAGGAGGAAGAACAGCTTACCGTTAGCCACCAACGGTGGTTATCTTGTTAACAACGCTGACACGTTATCAAATTTAGTAAACAAGGACATTGCTTCGTTGGTTGGTTGACTGAGGTGTCTCTCTCTCTCTCTCTCTCTCTCTCTCTCTCTCTCTCTCTCTCTCTCTCTCTCTCTCTCTCTCTCTCTCTCTCTCTCTCTCTCTCTCTGTCTCTCTCTCTCTCTCTCTCTCTCTCTCTCTCTCTCTCTCTCTCTCTCTCTCTCTCTCTCTCTCTCTCTCTCTCTCTCTCTCTCTCTCTCTCTCTTTCTCTCTCTCTCTCTCTCTCTCACACATATCCTTCCCGTGTATATTAATGGAGTCGTTATCTTCTCCCACTTTCAAACTTCCTCGCCATTTTGCGCTATCATTATTTTGTCATTACAATTGACGTAGCTCTTCCTCCCCCCCCCCCCCCCTCTCTCCCTCCTCTGTGTATTGCTGTGTTCTTGTGTAGCTGCGTCTGTCTGTCTGTGTTTTATCTTGGGAAGTGTGTCTGCGTTCGTTCCTAGCTGTGCCTGGAAGATCTGCCGTTAGCTTCATAACAATTCCAGTAGGCGTCAACTGGAAAGCCCAAACGTTTCCGCGTTCTCAGTTCAACACGGGTGGAAACGTTACCTGGAAAACACAAAATATTCTCCCCCCGATTAACAGTCCCCGGCCACAGCAACCTTCCCTGTCCCCCCCCAGTCCTCCCCACCATTACCCCCCCCCAATAGAATAAACTGGAAACCCATAGCAGTTCCTTCTAAAGTGGTTGGGCAAATGCTCGATAAAACCTTGTCTTTGTTCCCCTTCCGCCACTTAGTGGATTCGAACTGAGGCCTCGGAAGTGTGTGCGTGTGTGTGTGTATGATGGCGTACCATCCAGGCCCATGGATATGTGAGTATGATTGAGAAGGGTTATATATTACGCCTCGTTATGGTGGAGTGCATCCTTACACTCCTCATACCTGGTATGTTATTGCTGTTATAGATTCAGCTACTCGGAACAAGTTCCAAGTAGCACGG
>NC_091192.1:20893259-20910759 GCF_040958095.1 Procambarus clarkii | reverse complement strand
TTCGGGCAGGAAAAACACTAAAAACGTAATACTAATTGAGATTAAAGAATAAATTGTGTTGAGAGAAAAAAAGGGGGGAACACATAGCAAAAAAAAATAGCAAAAATACAATTTGGTCAACAAAGAGCATTGTTTAAATTAGTAGACATGGGGGTGACATTTTGGGGGTAAGGTAGGTTACAGGGAGTTAATTAGGTAGTACTTAGTTTTTATCTTAAACTGGTTGAGAGAGGTACAGTCTTTAACATGGTTGGGAAGGTCATTCCACATTCTGGGTCCCTTGATTTGTAGAGCATTTCTAGTTTGATTAAGTCGTACTCTTGGAATATCAAATAGGTATTTGTTTCTGGTGTGGTGCTCATGGGTTCTGTTACAACCTTCTATGAAGCTTTTAAGGTCAGGATATATACACATGAGAGAATGTGCAGTGACTTAATATCTAACATATTCAGAGATTTGAGTAAGGGTACCGAGTGATGTCTGGGGCCAGAGTTGGATATTGTCCTAGTTCAGCTATTGTTGAGAGCACGAAAGGTATTCTGAGCGCTTGTAACACTAGCAATTATTATACACTAGATATAAAGATTGTAACACTAAAAATTATATTGTATCCTAGACTATTCTGATTAATACTAATATATATTGAGTAGCACTTCCTACTAGTTGCACTTGGTAACACTTTGTAAAAATTAATAATGGTAAAGCCTTGAGGATATTATTAATTGAACACTGGGTATTTATACTTAACGTAATATGAACTGACGTATGGAGTACCACTGATGGTTACACCGGAACCAAAGGTACCCTTCCTAGGAAATGCTACACACAGGGAACAAATTAATTAACAACGCTGCCACCTTCCTGCCTGACCATTAGCTATATCAAGCAATGAGGCAAGAAACATTGCTTCACTTTGAGAGTCTTTTCTTTTAACTGTCATTAATTACGGGCCGGTTGTTAACAAAACTATACACAGAGGAGGCGATGAGTCACAATAACGTGGCTAAAGTATGTTGACCAGACCACACACAATCGACTTGAGAATGGTCCAGGACGGACCGAAACGTCGTCGTCCCTTCACCTTCTAGTGTGTGGTCTGGTCAACATACACAGAGGAATTTGAAAGGAATTTGGGGGGTCTAATTCCATTACAGTGTTTGACAAGGTTATCATGAAATATCCCCTACTTGAAACTAGCTGACTAAGACTAGCCATGAATATTTTAATTAACTTTGCAAGACGATCCAGAGGTCATCTGGGCTGACCTCTTGGAGAAAGCTTCCCTGGGTGTAAGCTCTGAGGGGGGGGGCGGTCAAGGGTGTTACAGGCAGGCCGATTGATTGATTGATGAAGATTAAGCCACCCAAGAGGTGGCACGGGCATGAATAAAGCCCGGGCATGAGCCCGTAAGTGGTGGCCCTTTTGAGCCATTACCAGTATCAAGAGCTGATACGGGAGATCTGTGGAGGTGCAACTGCACCCTGCGTGACGGGAGATGTCTCCCGTCGTAGGCAGACCGGTGGTGAGCAGCTTATATATGCCGCCAGGCCTAGTGTAGATGGCGCTGATGTGCGGGGTAACTCTCGCCGGCAGTCTTAATCAAGCGGTTCAGCTGGTCGACCAGCGAGCGGCACTGGGCCCCCAGACAGCAGGTGTCCAGGTGTGCAACCTGGACACCTGGGTACTTGAGGGGGAAGGAGGAGTGGGGGGGGGGTGTCGTGTCTAGACACAGGCTTCTGAGCACGTATTGTTGTTGTCGTTGATTTCTTATACTGGAGTGTGCAGATATGTTGTTGAATAGGCGATAAAGGAATAGGCAGGATCGATCTCCTTGCCTAAGCAGGAGATTATCATAAGTGTGTAGTATGTATACTTGTGTGGAACGAAGTTTGAATGGTCTCCAAGCCATAAATCATTGAGAACTCTATGAATCCACAGGGATTCGAACTTGTGCTGCCAGGGCTAATCCCACTGGTCCACACAGTGCAACCTAGCCAATGTATATATAGAGCATTTCGTATAAACATTATTATATTCTTATTCCGAAATGCATGCTTGGAGAGCCAAGAAATATTTTGATGACTTTATTGCGTCAACAGACAGTTGAAAAGCGGGACCCAAGAGCTGAAGTTCAACCCTCTCCCCCCCCCCCCCCCGCCTCTTGAGGTACAGTAGTTAACAGTAACGTTACCTGGGTAATTACTGGGTAACATTACTGGGTAAATGTGCAGCCATAAAGGAGCTGGGGAGGACCACACTTTGGCGGCAACAACAACTGGGGACGAGAGTATCCTTGTGTGAAGCCACCTTATAGTGTTAACATGCTAGAGGGATTATGTCGCTATAAATGTGACGTCAACATTCTAGCACGAGTTAGTAGGCCAGACTCCACCCGCAAAAGAATTAATTATATATAAGTAATTGCGGACAATTATATAAATAATAATCATTCGTATTCATACAAAATATATCTAAAGTGTTTGTATTTACGGTATAGTTTGGATATATTTCGTTTTTAACGCATGCTAGCCCCTTCCTTTTTGCCTACAGTGGGATGTGTAATGTTGGCATCAGTGGGAGGCAGGGTTGCCAGATTGGGCTACAAGTAGCGAATTGGGCTACTTTTGAGAGCCCCGCGCTCCCAAATTTTTAATTTCGCTACTTGCTACTTTTTGGGCTAATTTAAAAGCAAGTTGGGCTAATTTGGGCTATTAATGTTAAGCAACTCAATGATGATTATTTATGGTCAGATGCAACACAAAGAAGCACCCCGCGATAGCAGTCATAGACTGACAATTTAAATGCGAGCACAGCACGCAGTATATCCTTTTACGACCAAAGATCACATTCACTCCAAAAAAATCTTCCACTTACAGGCTATTCATGCCCGTGCAGCTTATCTTCATCAATCAATCACAAATAAGGAACAACGATTTCAAGTTCAACAAGCCACAACTTAGGACAGAAAACAGGAGATTTTTTTCACCCACGTGGGACTTAGCAATACACAACTACCAAATCATCAACATTATCTGGGAGTCAGAATCCACCAATCACTGATAGTTGTCCAACAAGTGGAAGCTGCAGTTATAAAAGCAAACCAAATCCTTTGGAATAGTCAAACGAAATTTTGACGAAGGAAAAGGTAGATATACAACTGTATAAATATCAGGTGTGTTTCCACTTGATTATTATATCCACGCATTGAGACCTCATCTTCAGAAAGACATATCTGCTTTGGAGAAAGTTCAACACCGGGCGACTAAAATCTTTCCCGAACTAAGTCGACTTTCATACCGGGAACGGTTGAGGGCCACAGGGACCAGACATGACAGGGCTGCTCTCGGCGAAACATTTAAATTACTGAATAATTTGGAAGATATTGACCCAGAACACTTCTCCAAAAGGCAAGATGTAAGACCAACAAGGAGCAACGGTTTCGAGCTCAACAAGCCACACTGAAGGATGGAAAATATTTGTTTTCACCCATAGAATTATAACGTTGTGGAAACGCATACCCGCCGAAGCCGTAAATGCTAAAACATTGCTCGATAAAATCACCAGGGCAATAGGGGACATTTGACAAGCCGCCGGCTTCCTATCCTCACTGAGAGATAGTGACTGGTAAATTCAGGTAAATCTTAGCTAATTAAATAATCCTGAAAAGTTTGCATATTGAAGGCAGGGCTGTGTTAGCAACATTATACTCTCTGAGCAATGCACTGTTGCCCTCCAACCCAGATGATGGGCACTGGTTCCCATGTCTGTGGACCTATACTTACAACCACGTTCTCGTCTGTGGACCCTCACTACTTTGGTAGGGCTCTCAGTGTGCTTGGTAGAGTTAGGAGGCTGTTTGTCTGGTTAGGTGAGGTGTTTGTTGACCAAACCACACACTAGAAAGTGAAGGGACAACGACGTTTTGGTCCGTCCTGGACCATTCTCAAGTCAATTGTGCATTCTCACAATCTACTTGAGAATGGTCCAGAACAGACCGAAACGTCGTCGTCCCTTCACATTCTAGTGTGTGGTTCGGTCAACATATTTCAGCCACGTTATTGTGACTCCTCGTCTGCAGGTGTTTGTTTGCTAGGTCAGTATAGGTACACAACTGGTCGGGTTCTGGTTACACTCAGACACGAGACGATTCGGCTAAACTCATTATTTTCTGTTTTAAATCCGGATGTATTGTTATGCTAGGCTGTATTAGGCTATGTTGTTAAAGTTAGGCTGCATTGGGCTCGGTTAAATTAGATTGGTTTGATTTGGGTTACGTTAGGTTGGGTTGTGCTATGTTAGTCAGGTTTCAAAATTCAAAATTCCACTACGCCACGGAGCAGTCTCTATGGCGCAGTGGTAAAGCACGCGCCCGGCTCTTCGTTAGCCCTTTGACCTGGGTTCGTATCCTGGCCGGGAAGGGTTGACCGGGCGCCAATCCTTAACTGTTCACCCAGCAGTGAATAGGTTGTTAAACGATTTGGCTGGTCGTATTCCGGGGAAAAAATTAGGATTAAGGACCTGCCCGAAACGCTATGCCTGCTAGTGGCTTTACAAGAATTTAAAAACTCTTTTTTTACATATAAATAAAAAAAAATCCGCCGACGAATCTTCTAGTGTGCGATGAGACTTAACGGCCAGGAGATTCACGAAAGTACTTACGCAAGCACTTACGAACCTGTACATCTTTTTTCAATCTTTGGCGGCTTTGTTTCCAATTATTAAACAGTTAATGAGCTCCGAAGCACCAGAAGGCTGTTTATAACAATAACAACAGTTGATTGGGAAGTTTTCATGCTTGTAAAATGTTTAATAAATGTAACCAAAGCCGTCAAAGAATGAAGAAAGATGTACACGTTCGTAAGTATTTGCGTAAGTGCTTTCGTGAATCTGGCCCGTTCCTGAACCGATTATGTGCCTCGATGAAACTTGTATCTGGCATAATTAAAATCTTAAATTAAATAATTCGTTTGTTAGACAATATATGATATTCAGATCTATAAATTACTTTAGAAAGGCCTATAATGCATGTAAATATTAATTTACACATTCCTGGCGCTATACGCTAGGAATTTGAATATGGCGTTCAAATAATTTTAGGCAGGGAGTCTCTGGGTCGGTTGGTCGCTACGGGTCATCGACGACGACCTGGTCAGTCGTCAGGAAGCAGCGGCGGTGTGAGCACATCGCTCCCGTGTAGGTAAGGCTGATAAGTTTTTTTTTTTTCAAATATATCTGAGCAGTTTGGAGGTACGCATGAATGTATAGTCTACCTCCACCTACAATGCTTAATGCATTATACATTTGCTCGCTATTATAATATTGAGTTTTGTAATGTCTCGAGGGTCATTGTTTCCGTGTTTTTTTTTCATCCGGGTTCTGTAGTATTCAAATGTTTGTATTCCACTAATGCTAAATAGTCTGTCCTCTCTCGGATATTGTGGAAGATTTTGAGGATCATGATTTGCCAACATTATATGGGGGTAGGATATTATATAGAATACACTTCCCCATTGTTAAACTACCCCGTCGTCAGGCTAGGCTCGTTAACGCGGCGGTCGTCTCTCCCACATCCCAAGACACATTTATTATCGACTTTCATGTACTGTGTATTAAAAATAGTTTTTATCGTGTATAAATTAATTTTATATTCTATAATTAATTAGGCGTATAGTAGGTTCGGTATATAGGTTCTGTTGGCAATTATTTTCACTTGAAGTATGTGGAGGGTGAAGCATTTACAGTTGCCTGTCCTCAGGCCAGGCTCGCCTACGCGGCCGCCCGACCCAAAGCCGCATTCGTCAATTTTATCGCTGTGTATTCAGAATTATTCTCGCGTATAAGGTAATATTATTTCATCAAGTTAATAGTTAACAACTAAGTTTAGTGACAAGCGACTGGCCAATGTACAAATACTGCAATAGTTTAGTTTACTTCATTTATTATGCACCCCATACCCATCTTGCGGGTGGTAGTGGAAAGGGTTATAGAGGCACATAATGGGCTCAGGGACTGAACCCCACAATTTTTTTTGTTGTTGTTGTTGGTGGGGGGGGGATATATACAAGAGTTGTTACATTCTTGTACAGCCACTAGTACGCGTAGCGTTTCGGGCAGGTCCCTGGAATACGATCTCATTTAGCTAAGCAAGTTACAATCTTGATACAGTTTACATTTGGTCAGGTCTACATCAGCAGATAATGAGAATTCCCAGAGATACTTGTAACCGAGTCTAAGCCGAGCAGTAGTAACATCTAGAAGTCTGCTGATAATATTGGATGAACCATAGATGTGTAACTCCTCTTGCATGATAGTATGATACTGCAATAGATGAACAACTTCCCAACAGGAAGGAGCAGGGACACCCCTCCGGGAACTGAATTTACCTGAAGGCCACTAACACTAGTGGCCTCGATGAGGACAGTAAGCCCGCGGCTTGTCAAAGGTCCCCCCATTTGTCCTGATGATCATTTCCAGCTTTATTTTAAAACCCAGCAGAGGTTTGGCGTTTACTGCTTCGGCGGGTAGGCGGTTCCACTGGTTTACAACCCTGTGGGTGAAAAAGCATTCTGGCTTGTTGAGTGTGAACCCGTTGCTCCTTGCTCGTGTAACATCTGACCTTTTGAAGACATTGTCCTGATCGACAACCTCCAAATTGTTTAGCATTTTAAAGGTTTCTATGAAGTCTACCCTGTCATGACTGGTTTGTGGTGTTGTTAGCCCTGTGGCCCTCAACCGTTCCTGATACAACAGATGACTAAGCTCTGGTATGATTTTTGTCGTAAGACATAGCTCCATAGCTCTGGTAAGACATGGCTCCAGAGCAGCTATGTCTCTCTGAAAATAAGGTCTCCATGCCTGGCTGCAATAATTCATGTGGGGGCGCACCAGCTACAGTCTAAGCTAGTAGACCTAGGCGTGCGGTTACACAACTGGTCGGGGTCCGGTTAAACAACTTGTCGGGCTCCGGTTACACAACTAGTCAAGCTTCGGTTACGCAACTGGTCGGGCTCCGGGGATGTCACTTGGGTTGTGCATGGTTGGGCTTCATTTCATGCATGGTTGTGATCCAGAGGTTGTTTGGTTCGTTCATGCTAGGCTTGCGGTTAGACAACTGGTCGGGCTCCGGTTACACAACTTGTCGGGTTCAGATTACATAACACCAGGGGTGTGACTTGTTGGGCTTTGGGTTGTGCATGGTTGTGCTCCGGTTTTACATGGTTGTGCTCCAGTTCGTACATGGTTGTGCTCCAGTGGTTGTTTGTGTACTAGTGCTCCAGGTTTGTTTGCAAGGGCGCTATGTTTATATGTTTGCTAGAAATTCGAGTTTCTTTTTTTTTGTATATAGTTCAATTGTTTGATATGGCTCCATAGTTGGTTTCTTGGGCAAGTGGAGGGTTTTAGGTAGCACTAAGAAGATTTTCGTTTGGTCGAGCTAGGAATGGAGTTTGGTTGTGCTCTGGGCCTGTTTAGCTTTGTAGGGGTTGTATGAGATGTATACTTGCTAGGCTTAAGGTTAGACAACTGGTCGGGGTCCGGTTACACAACTGGTCGAGCTTTGGTTACACAACTGGTCGGGCTCCGGTTACATAACTGGTCGGGCTCCGGAGGTGTCACTTGGGCTTCGGGTTGTGCATAGTCGGGCTTTGGTTCAAGCATGGTTGTGATCCAGAGGTTGTTTAGTTCGTTCATGCTAGGTTTGCGGTTACACAACTGGTCGGGGTCCGGTTACACAACTGGTGGGGCTCCGATTACACAACTGGTCGGGCTCCGGTTAAATAACTGGTCGGGCTCCGGTTAAATAACTGGTCGGGCTCCGGGGGTGTCATTTGGGCCTTGGGTTGTGCCTAGTCGGACTTCGATAATTCCGTTCGTGCATGGTTGTAATCCAGAGGTTGTATGGTTCGTTCATGCTAGGCTTGCGGTTAGACAACTGGTCGGGCTCCTATTTCACAACTTGTCGGGTTCAGATTACATAACACCAGGGGTGTGACTTGTTGGGCTTTGGGTTGTGCTCCGGTTTTACATGGTTGTGCTCCGGTTTGTACATGGTTGTGCTCCAGTGGTTGTTTGTGTACTAGTGCTCCAGGTTTGTTTGCAAGGGCGCTATGTTTATATGTTTGCTAGAAATTCGAGTTTCTTTCTTTTTGTATATAGTTCAATTGTTTGATATGGCTCCATAGTTGGTTTCTTGAGCAAGTGGAGGGTTTTAGGTAGCACTAAGAAGATTTTCGTTTGGTCGAGCTAGGAATGGAGTTTGGTTGTGCTCTGGGACTGTTTAGCTTGGTGGGGGTTGGATGAGATGTATACTTGCTAGGCTTACGGTTGCACAATTGGTCGGGGTCTGGTTACACAACTGGTCGAGCTCCGGTTAAATAACTGGTCGGGCTCCGGTTAAATAACTGGTCGGGCTCCGGTTAAATAACTGGTCGGGCTCCGGTTAAATAACTGGTCGGGCTCCGGGGGTGTCACTTGGGCTGTGGGTTGTGCATGGTCAGGCTTTGGTTCATGCATGGTTGTGCTTCAGCGGTTGTTTGTGTACTAGTGCTCCAGGTTTGTTTGCTAAGGCTCTATGTTTATATGTTTGCTAGAAATCCGAGTTTCTTTTTTGTATATAGTTCAATTGTTTACTATGGGTCAATAGTTGGTGTCTAGGTCAAGTGGAGGATTTTAGGTAGGGCTAATGAGATTTTTGTTTGGTCGAGCTAGGAATGGAGTTTGGTTGTGCTCTGGGACTCTTTAGCTCTGTCGGGGGTTGGATGAGATGTATATACACTTGCACCAGAGGTGGTGCCCCTTTTAGGTTAATAATAAAACAATTAACATCGTGTAGTGTACTCTATATATCAAAATATATTACTTTGAAACCCGTATCAGTCACTAAACAAAAGATTGGGCTATACTCCTGTTACAAATTCGCTACTTTCAGCAATTTGTATCTGGCAACCGTGGTGGGAGGCACACATGCGCCGCGCTCCCTCTAGTGTGGCAGTACTCCAGGGTCGCCGCAGCCATGGCCTACACCGTGAAGGCTTCTTCAGCACTTGCTGCCAGGCTCCACCCGCGCCCACTGGTGCGTATTGCATCAAGGATCGTCCCCGGGCTTGCAGAATGTCTATCTACCTTTGCAGGGGGCGCGGGGAGGGACTTTAAATGGGTGGAGACGTTGTGAATATGACTTGTGTTGGGGTGAGCAGCTGACCGGCCCCCCGGCCTCAGATTGTAAACATTGTGGGGGTCTGAGGTCTTTGGGGTCTTTCTGGGGGTCTCTGGGGGTCTCCCTGGGGGTCTCTTGAGGGTCTCCTTTCTGTGTCACCCAGAGAACACTTTGTCGAATTAATGACAAGAATAAGATTTGTATTTTTTTTTAACCCACATTTGAGTCATTTGATAATCACTTGTTTCTTCAGGATTCGGTATGAATGAGTGCTCTTGCACCTCCCGTAGCTCTGCTATTTAACAAATCTCTTTAAGAGTGTCTTACTTTTCCTGATATCTTAAAAAAAGAAAACAAGGGTAACGCCAGTTCATAAAGGAGGCAAAACAGCTGACATAAACAATTATAGACCAATGCCCGAATGGCCTGCCCGAAACGCTTTGCGTAATAGTGGCTTTAGGCATTGTATGTACTAGCTCTATCTATAAAGCCAACAAACTTTGTAAAATCTCTTTATGTATGTACCTTTGCCTAAATAAAAATTATTATTATAATGTTAAATCTACCTATTACTTTCAAAAATATTTGGAAAAATTTATTTACAAACAGCTCTAATCCTCCCTTGTAAAACTCAAAGATATTATATCCCTGCCAGTTTGGCTTCTATTCCCCCCTAAAATGAGTACTAACGATGCCATTTTTAGTCTGCTTGATATAATGTACTCGGCACTTGACAAAAATGAGTTCCCGATTGGCCTCTTTATTGGCCTGAGAAAGGCCTTTGATACTGTTAACCATAACTACCTCTTACTTAAACTTCGTCACCATGGTATCCGGGGCCTTGCCCTGGACTATGTCCGTTCCTATCTTGGTGACAGATACCATTATGTAGCCATCAATAGCATATCCTGCCCCACTCTACCATTAACAGTAGGAGTACCACAGGGCAGCATCTTAGGATCTCTCCTATTTTTTTTATATACTTGAGTTTACCCGAGAGCCACTAACATAAGTGGCCTCTACGATGACATGATGCTATATGCTTGTCGAAGGTTCATACCAAGAGGTGGGAGGGATGGAGAGGGTAGAAGAATGGGATGGAGTCAGGGAGAGCGAGTTTGATGAATATCCTGTTCATGTCATGAATACAGTATTGTGGCGTATGCTTGGCTTTGGGGAGACTTTGACTACCCTCCTGATTTTAACTGTTAAAATCGAGTAATGTTATAATAATAATTTGATGTATTGGGGGGACAGGACGCCAGGGTGTATTGATACACGTTTGACTTTCATCGAGGTTGTCCCCCCCCCCCCCTCTAGGCTGAATTACTGACCTCACCCAGGATGCAACCCCACAAGAAACTGACTAACTACCGACTCACGGCTAAGTGAACATAGACACTAGGTGAAAGGAAATGTGCCTAACCATTTGTTCTACCTGGGATATGAACCCGGGATTCTTGATTGTGTGTCAAGAACGATCTCGACTTATCTTTTATTTGTAGGTTATAAATTAACTACAGTTTTCTGTCGTATATTTGTTACCGGCGATTTTGTTATTTTTTTTAAAGAGAAAATTATGTTCACTCTATAATGGCATTTGCATTATCACAAGTAATTTTTCATAATTTGTCAATGGCTTCTTGCTAGCAGGAAACCATTATGTAGCTTTATTTTCAAGAATTGGGACTTTAAATATTACTCTGGTAGCAAACTAAGATTCATTTTTCTATTATGCACCCTATACCCATCACTGTGGATGGTGGTGGAATGGGATGCAGTTATTGCCTAATGACTAAGAGTGATAAGTGTTTCTTGTTTTCAGACAGCAGTATTCAATCATGCAGCAAACAATGCAAGGAGCCTGCACTTCGGCAGTAAATACGCCAGTGCCAAGCACTCTTCAGATAAGGTAGGGTCTTGGTTTAAAATTTCTAATCTTTTATTTGGTATCTATGTCTGCAGAACCATCACAAAGTAGACACAGGGATTCTTAAGATGCAATCAAAATCTGATGTAATAACTTCATGTATAAATGTGTTGTCCAACATTTTAATAGTATTTTGATAGTAAAACTATTGCTGCCATCATTATAAATTGTATACAATAACTTATATTTTCTCAAATATATTTTTTTAATTGTTTTTTCGATGACTAAAAAGCCTACTGTTTAAAAAAGGAAAAAAAGGTTTGGTGTTTTTTTTAACAAAGTAATGGTATTTAAGTGTATGGATGATTAGGTGGTATTGTTACATTTTCACTTAAAGTATCCATTTGTATATTATGAATGTCCTCCGGGATCGTTTTCACAGCAGTACTGGACCAGGATTCGTCAAACATGGACGTGTCCACTTATGAAACGTATACATCTTTCCTTAGTCATGGTGACTTTGTATTCCTATTACTATTTCCTTCAGTGGTTATAATGGGAGCCGCCTCGTATGGGCCAATAGGCCTTCTGCAGTTCTCATTATTACTACTATCCCCTACACCTTACATTCCTCCTCAGCTCTCTCTTGCCTATTTATTGCCTGTCTCTACCTCCTCATCACAATCGACTTGAGAATGGTCCAGGACGGACCGAAACATCGTCGTCCCTTCAACTTCTAGTGTGTGGTCTGGTCAACTTATTGCAGTCGTATTACAATGGTAGTGGAAGTGTTTGTAGTCTTGTTACAGCATATCGCCATATTTCAGATGGTGTTATGCAAATTCATCAAAAATTGCCATAGCTGCAGTAGTTGAATATTAATTGACCACACAACTTTGCATATTCAGGGATATTCCTTCTACATTGCCAAAAGTATTCACAGAGTTTCACGGAGATTAGACAAGATTAACAAAGACCTCAACACACTCCCTTTAAACATAGTGGGCATGACTAGCCAACTTCTCGGTGTTCTTTTGAACCTGATAAATACCTGCAGAAGTATCAGGCCTCTTGGGGCCACAGGTACATTGATTTACCAGCACATGGTAAATAAAAGGTAAGCGGTAAGCTATCCCTTCCCTAAGTCCTTCAAACATAGGTACCATGCCAGGCTTTTAACAAATCACAAGCACCTACCAGGCCAGGACCAGAATCTGCCCCTCCCCCCCTCCCCTCCTTTCCCTTAGTAGAAGTACAGGGAAGCAGGGATTTTAACACTTTCACGCTTTGGGCGAGCTAGTGCCAGACCACCTCAAGGTGGGCCAGGCATTTCACGGGTGTGCGCGGTTCTCAATTTTTTTTTTGTCAATTCTCCTCCTATCTTGAGGTTATCTTGAGATGATTTCGGGGCTTTTTAGTGTCCCCGCGGCCCGGTCCTTGACCAGGCCTCCACCCCCAGGAAGCAGCCCGTGACAGCTGACTAACACCCAGGTACCTATTTATTGCTAGGTAACAGGGTCCTAGGGTTTTCATTTTGGTATTAATGTGTTCGCAATAGAATTTCCTACAGGAATACAGTGGTACCTCGGTTTAAGAGTTTAATCCGTTCCTGGAGACGGCTCGTATTCCGAAAACTCGTAATCCGAAGCTAATTTCCTCGTAAGAAATAATGGGAAATTAATTAATCCATTCCTGACTACCCCAAAAACCTCACTTCAAACTAAATTTTAAACCTAATTCATCTAAATAAACCTACAAAACTATGTTCAAGTTATTACTTACCCTTGCTGATGAATGCTGTAGGTGTATGGAAGATGGTGAGGAGGGGGGGTGGGAGGAGGAGAGGTGTGGTGGGAGGAGGAGAGGTGTGGTGGATATGGATGACACTATGGATACCACTTCTTTTTCTAAATTTTTCAAACCATCCCCTGCTTGCCTTAAAGTCTATTGTATCTGCACTCATTCCAGGAGTTTTCTTTACAAGGTCTTCGTGCAATACCCTGGCTTTCTCACAAATGATGGCCTCTGAAACACTATCACCCGCTAACTCCTTGTTGTGTATCCAAATTAATACAAACTTTTCCACTTCAAGTATTTGTGGTTTTTGTTTCGTGATCGTTCTTACGCCTTTTGCCACTTTAGCACTCATAACGTCCTTTTTCTTGCTAAGTGTAGTGCATATTGTTGACGTGGCTTTGTTGTACTGCCTACAAAGTTCATCAAGTGTACCATTTTCATGCTTCCGAATGATCTCTTGTTTTTCCTCTATTGTCATCCTCACATGTGCTTTCTTGCCTTGATCCTTACCACTGGCTTTCTTGGGACCCATGGTGAGATATATAATAACAACTTTTATGGTCAAATGACCAAAAATCCAACAAAACACTGAAAATCCGGGTGAAGAATTGACGTGGGATAGTCACTGGACTCGAGTCACTGGTAAACTGGGGGGTGAGGGGCGACGATCGCCGTACCACCACGCGCTAGTTCGGCCTGTACGCGTATCAACAAACTCGGATTCCAAGGTAACCCTCGCCTTCCGAGGTACATTTTCCGAGGAAATCCTGCTTGTATTCCGAAAAATTCGTATACAGGGACACTCGTATTCTGAGGTACCACTGTATATGCATATAAAGTCCACAAACAAGGCATATCACCTGCATCAAACCAAGAAATTGGCAGAGCGTTACCCGTGAGCACCCAAGAGCAAAAAATGTGTGTACTTGTTTCACTTTGGTCACCTTAATTCTCGTCCTAGGTCTTTCATTTTGGTATGAATGTGTTCACAATAACATTCCCTACAGGAGTATATGCATATAATGTCCAAAATTGCGGCGTGCCACAGCCAAGCCGAAAGCAGGCCGAACTTTTTTTCATTTTTGATGCACTGATACGTCATTCCTGCACATTCGTCTAATAAATTTTTTACGCAATACTGCGTCATGCCTGTGACAGTGTTAATATGGTTGACCTAGTAGATTAACCACGCTACCAAAACGAAAAATCAGACAAGTAAAGCACACTAACACAAGCAATTGGACAAGATTTTCAACCCTGAGTTGAAGTATATATACTCATTGTCCAAGTCCATCTACTAGATGGCTCCACATCCTCGCCACCAGATGGCAGCCTTGGCGACCTGAGGGTCCCCAGGCATCTACCCGTCATTTGTGCTCCAGTTCAATCTTCCTGATGCCTCTAGACTCTGCAGGCACAACCATTTAGCTAAATGTTATCATGCCTTGGCCTCTGTTTTGTGTGAGGGCCTCCTCCTTTTTTTTTTTTTCCCCCCATTACTGCTTCACCATTGTTTTTTCATACTGGCATGTTGTGTGTCCCATGATCACTTGTTTGCTTTGGCAGTATGTAGCCATAGTTGCTTTCCCTGGGTGCTGCTAGTATTGCCTCTGCCTTCGGTCAGGATTTTCTTCCCAGAAAAGGTTTGGGAGTCCCCCCCCCCCCCTTGGGGTTCCCTCCTATTGAAGGGCCTCGTCCCGGGTACTGCATGTTCTTTGGCTCCCCAGTGATTTTGGCACAGGTGTTTACTCTTGAGATGCTGCAGGTTCGTTGCCAGTTCCTGCTCCAGTGGCAGCTTGCACCTCTTCACAACTTTTCTCAGTTCGAGGATTTGTGTGGATTTGAATTTGTTCCTTATACCTGACCTCCATGATAGACTGTTTTATATTTGGTTCTGAAAATTTCTCTGCATCTTTCCATGTCAAGAAGTAGTGAGCCCATATATTGATATATTGAGTACCAAGGCCAGTTGGGTTTACTTCAGTAGGAGTTACCATTTTGTTTGAGATGGCAAGCCAACAGCAATCTGTATGTTTAGCAAAATTGAAAATACACACCATATGACAATGGAAAATATTGATGTAAATGAAATGCAAGTCCTAAAGAATGACAACCATTGCTGAAACTTGTGAAAACTTTCAACTTCTATACATGCTGTACTGTACTCCTAGAATTTTTTTTAGAAAGTGATTAACTAATTATGACAATTTCATTCTGCAGTTTTCTCAAGACTACCCAGTAGTTGACCACACTTATGATGCTGTTGTGGTTGGTGCTGGAGGTGCTGGTTTACGTGCTGCCTTTGGTCTAGTTCAGGATGGCTTCCGCACTGCTGTCATCAGTAAGCTGTTCCCAACACGATCTCACACCGTTGCTGCTCAGGGTGGCATCAATGCCGCTCTCGGTAATATGGAGGTATGTACTGCAATCCTAAATTAAACCATAAAGGATGCACAAATTATAATCGGTGTTTTGCCTATACAGTATGTCCATGTAACCCCTGGTACATTTATATACATTCTTTGATATAGGGTGTCCAAAAATATCATTCTGTACCTCATATTTTTGCCATCATTCTGTACCTCATATTTTTGCCATTTGCTTATCATTGGGTGAAAAGAACTGTATAGTGTAATGTAATTTCAGAGTGGCGTGATAATGTTAGGTGTGTCTTGCTTTAAAAAATGAGATTGAGTTCTAATATTTGATTATGAAATGTGTTTAACAATCATTATTTTCCAATTGAATCTTGTTAAAAGCCAAGATGCATTCCAGCACATTCTGCTCCCCCTCCCCCTCCTTAAAGGATCTCCCGTGAAAAGCTGTTATAACATCACATTTAACAAGTGCTGGTAGGACCTGGCATTTGTTTTAGTAGTTACTAGTGTATAGAGAGGTAAGAGAGTCGGCTGCTCATTGGAAGAATCTTCTGAATAATCTTGTGGTTTGACATGGACCTACCACATGCAGGTGGTGTTACTGTAACTATTTGGTGGTGGTGTGTTATTTGGCTAGTTAGTCGGTGTTTAATGAATTGATGTTCAGTGCTATTGGTTATACTGTATCAAATTACCAACATCTAGGAGAGCTGTTATATGAACGTATATAGGGTGTGTTCCCTGGAACAAATAGAAGCTGCCTCTTGTAGGCCAAATGGGCTTTCTGGAGTTTATTATGTTCATAGTGTGAGGGGAAAGTTTTATATTACTAATAACCCAAGGGTGGTGCAGATGATCACCCTCCCCCCTACTCATTAATGGGTCGGTGATATTTTCTCACTTTCCCTCAAGTGATTGAACCCCATTTAGTTCTTACTTATTGTGGTTCAATATTTAAATATGTTCGTGATAGCTAAGGTGTGTGTAACATTTCTTTGCAGCCAGACAATTGGGTTTGGCATATGTATGATACAGTGAAGGGCTCTGACTGGCTGGGTGATCAGGATGCTATCCATTACATGACTCGTGAGGCTCCAAAGGCCGTCATTGAACTGGAGAATTATGGTAAGTTACCCACTTTTACTCCTTTGTTTATCCCCCACTTGTGGATTCCTTAAGTTTTGATTTTTTTATTATTCTCATATAATGATGGCTTTAGAAAAACTTTGGATATATATTCTTCAAACTTGAAATGCCTACATATTGGCATGAGGTAGTGTTCCGTGCCGTTATCGGTGATGTAGCCACGGGTGACCATGTGAGACAGATGGTCTGGGAAGTCTTGGCTGAAGCTATGCATCCAGAACCCTCTCCGTCATTTGCTGATCATTTAAATGGATCTTTTAATTTATTTTAAATTTAAACTTGCTACACACATTTCTTGAATTCAGATAATGTCTCAGATGGTGAAATTGTTGGCTTGGATAGTTTTGTACATAAGGAAATTTTCTGTAGATTTCAGTTTCATGGTGGTTTTCTGTGGGGAGCCGCAGAAGCTCCCTGAATCTATCCTACTGATATGTAGTGCTATCCTATTTGGGGTCATCAGTCGGTTCTTGTTGCCTACCAAGGACCAGAGCCAGAACTTGGGCCCCTCAGATAGGATTAGGGAGCTATGGCCTATGAATACTTTAAATGTAAAGTATATCATACTTGCCATTGACCAGGGAATGCCCCCAAAAAGATAGGCAAAACAAAACGGACCACTGTTTGGTTGAAAATTACGACCTACGTCCTCAAAAGATCAAAAGAACTCCCCCAGAAAAAAATACAAGCAGCTCTTTGTCCAACTAGCACCCTACTCCTTAGCGCCACCCTCCTCCCGAGCCGGCCCGGGTGAGCCAGGCTACCCGGCTTCTTGGGGAAATAATCCCAAGAAAGATAATTTACCTTCACTTAAACTCCATATTTATTAAGGTGATGTTCAATCACTATGTCACATGTGTACTTGTGCAATCGAATTGTTTACCCTAGATCGTGCTTGAGTATTATCCATGACTGCTCTTGTCCATTCTTGTCTTTTTGCATGGACAATTCGGCTAGAGTACAGCTAGAACTCTTTGTCTTTTAAACAGTGTCTCTTCATGTTGCCATTCAGAGGAGAGGTTCTTTGATCTAGTATGAGCTAAAACCTAATGTATTCCTCCCAGTGTTGTTAGCGACGACAACTCAATATAGGGATTAACGTGATTCTTAATTGCTCAGTTGTGTAGAGTGCTGGCCATTTTGTACTTGCATCTT